>NW_022198157.1:3063514-3348639 GCF_009176525.2 Contarinia nasturtii | reverse complement strand
GAAACTCACCACTTTGAATTGGTTTTCCATTTGTTGCTGGTGTGGGGACAGATGTCCCGGTTGTTTGATCAGCATACTTTAAATCTTGCATTTTTGATGCAGCAATTCGTTGTCGTTGTTCATTTAGAATGTCTTCAATGCTTTTAGTCAATGGAATAGATTGGGTGGTTGTGTTGTTTGTAACGTTAGCTTCTGATTCGGATTGCTGCTGTGAGTATTGCTCGATATTGTCTGGGTTCATGATATCATTGCTTTCTATTCGATATACATTCTCAATGTCTATGCAAATATTATTATTATTGTCTGTATAATAGTGTTGTTCCTGAGAACTGTTGTTTTCGCTAGGTAATTCGTCGGGCAGTGTTGATGAGAATGGGGACAATAAGAATAAACTACCGACATAGATCAAAAGAATACATGAAACAGTGATGACACGTAGCGATATATTCACCGAATTCAATTGACGTGAAACTCGAGTCGGTAGTAACATTATTTATCAGATTTTTTTTTTTTTATTAATTATTTTCTTTACCCACTTTGCACAAAAGCCTTACACACTTCACCACTCAAATTCAAAGTGCAGTGCTTGAACTGCTTCTGGTGATTGATCACTTCAATGATAATGGATATTAATTTATTTTTGTAACATTTTTATTGCTTTCATCGACGTGTATTTTTTATTGCAATTATTCGCCGGTTACACAGTACTGGACTGAAGTTTTGAAATATAGAGAATGCGTCACTATAGTCTAAATAAAACATTTTTTCGAAATTCGCATCGAATGTTTTCATTCGGGAGTTGCAAAATATGGAAAGCTCGTTACCTACGCACGCGTATGTATATCTAAAATTACTCCAGCTTTCGTACAGAAAAATGTTAAATTTCTTTTGCAATGTTGAATGGTTTAAATGATTTCTGCCAAGATTTCGCCCACTTTAACGAGAAGCTTGTAGTAAATTTCATGAAAACAGTCCAAATCAAAATATCCATAATAACTGAGCATAGCATTCAAACCTTCGGAACCCTATCCACATAGGAAAAACCTTAGATAGTTCTCAATTTATGAGTAAAAAAAATTTAAGAAAAAAATATACGAATTGGGTTCATTGACATCAGATTCCAATAAAAGCTGTTGTTTCAAAATAGAACTCTGACGTACCATGCAATCATGAAATCACATAAACATGATTTACGAAATTTTTTAATTTCTTCATCGAATTCGAATCGAATTATTCGATCCACTTATCATTTGAGTCGCTATAGCAACATTGGATAACAAGATTCTTAAAAGGTGTCTGTTGTTGGTTTAATTGCATTCTAAAAACATTCAGACGCGTGCCATAATGTTGTTGCACACATTTGCACATTGACTTGTTTACATGTAGTCCTTCCGAATGCCAATTCCATACATGCAAACACACTGTGCACATTCAACGTATATAGTGAACGCTTGTGCGATTCTTTGTTTTCTCAGCCAAAATGCTCAGCTATCCAATTGAAAATCACTGGTTGTAAATCATACGATTTTTCTCATCGTAACAGAGAGAGAAATAAGAATGTTCAACAATTCGTGTTTGTTATAAATGGCAAAATTTATAGATAACAAATGACGTCAATTCATACAATCAGAACAGTTTGTTACAGTTTCAATATTTACTTCAATTTTATTTGTTTTTCTTTGACTCAACAACAATTAGTTAAAAATACAAACAAATTTGAATTTCGATTTTAACCGAGAGATGAGCGCAGTCAATATGATTGTATTGTGACGTCGCATATCTTACAGAAAAACACCATCTGTGTAAAACAGGCTTACTACAATGTAAAAGTATAGCGAGGGGAAGGAGATGAAGAAGAAGGAGAAACAGATATACGTTTGATTTACATTGTAGGCAGCGTGTTTTACGTAGATGGTGTTATAAGTATATGTCCAAATTGCGCTTGCCCTTTGATTTTAACCTTGATAGTTGAATACGTCAAGATTAAAATAATTTTAATAAACAACAACAATTCCATCTAACACCACCTTTCGTCTAGAGCATATCTATGATAAAAATGTGTATACGTTTTTTTTTTTAAATTGAAAACTTAAATGAACATTTTAAAAATAAAAGAATAAATTATAATACAAAAAGATAAAATTATGTAGCAGCAAAATCAGCGTCGTATGCAAATGGATTTTGTAGTAAGGGATTAAACATTGTGGAATTTAGTTCTTTTTTATTGTCGATCAATTTATAGCCCCATACTGACATTGCTTTGGCACAGTAACTTTGGATTCGTTGCACTTCGGCCCAAGTAGAACTGCGCGTCCAAAGAAATGGTACTGTTTTTGAGTCTCGAAATGTTGAATAGTCGCCACCATCTCTTGTACGTGTATGTAAATCCAAATAATTATCAATATTCTGATCGAATGGCATTCCGTAAAAGTTAAAAATTTCTTTTGTCATATTGAATGGATTCAATGATAAATCTTCGTATCGTATTGCTTTAAACTGTGATGGATATTTGTTTATTAAGATTTTCGCCGATTTAAAATCGTCTACCAGGTCTTTACATAACTCTGCAGAAGTATTACAGTCTGGCCTGTCGCACCAGGAATGAGGCTTACGTGATGCCATTGTTCCTCTAGGATCACGAATCAATAACACAACCTTCACATTTAATGCTGGATCTTTAAAAAGAGACTCTGCAAATGCGGCACGTAATCGTACTATTTTCATTGTTTGAATCGGAAACAGGCGACAGAATGAATTTAGAAAGTTTGGATCCCAGCATAAATTCTCGTGCGGTTTGCAGCTATTCCACAGTGGTACCGTGTGAGCACGGAGGAATTGATTACCTGATTCTTTTGAATGTCTGAGATATTGTTGAAGTCCGGTATAGTTACACTTCAACAATTCACTGATTGTATTAATTGCGTCAGTTGATTTAGGTGGGCCACGAATCTGAGCTGTCAAAAAGTGCGCTAATGGCTCAAAATGGTAAAAAGTGCCGGGTATTGCATTCAAAATGTCACCAAGAAACGTAGAACCAGATCTCCATGTCGATATAATGACTAGAAAGAAAAAAGAGCGTAAAGTTATCAACAAAAGCATTAAAATGAACAAGTTTTATGTCACCAGCTAAAATGGATTGTTGAATGAAATCGTAAATTAGCACTGACATTATTCAATTCAAACTCACTATTATGAATTTGCCGTCCATTAGTTTCTGGTGTTAGGGAAGACAGACCAATCATTTCTTCAGTAAAATTGAAATCATTCATTTCTGCTGCAATTTTCTGTCGTTGTGTATCAATAATCATGTCTTCCATGCTTGGAGGCTTTTTAGTAGGTGCGGCGGTTGTGGTATTTGTAACCGTGGTTCCTGATTCGGATTGATACTGCGAGATTTGCGCGGTATAATTTGTACTCATGCTCTCATTATATTCCAAAATATCCACAATGTTACGGTCGTTGGCAATAATATTATCAATAATATCGTCTGCATTATCATGTTGATGATTGTATTTTTGATAGGAATTGTCGATTCTGAAGTTTGGCTCAATTTTATCAGGCAAAGCTGATGAGAATGAAGACAGCAAGATTCGACTACTAACATAAATCAATAGAATACATAACACAATGATGACACGTAACGATAATTTCACCGAATTAAATCCACATCCCCTTCGAGTTGATAACAACATTTTAAATCGATAATTTTACAAATTATATACAGATTTTGGTTCTTGAAGTAGAGGACTTTGAACCAAATTGCATACAAACTTCACGCAAACTGCAAAAGAAAAACTGGATCAAATTTACAGAAACGATTTTTAACAAATATTAACAATTCAGCCACCTCATCACCTCTTTTGATGAGAACTACACTTCTTAATATTTGATGGTTCCTCATTGTCTCATGTAAATTGAAATATAGTCAAATAAATTAACCATAAACTTAAATAATACTCATGAACATTTTCATTTACAGCCAAATAAAATAATATCCAAGCCAAGAACACGTAGCGAAAAGCTAAACGAAACGAATATAACTCCATCTGGGACTATTTCGAAACAAAAACAAATTACCTAAATCCACAGAACTTTTAAAGCTACGAATTGTTATTAAACAATAGACCATTGATGCTGCCGACCAAGGACATAATTTATTTATGCTTTAAAATCATTTTTGGTTTGTTTGTACTCGATTTTTTTGGATTTCTAAGCCCAATCCATAAAATCATTTTTTATGGAAAATTTCTAAGAATTTTTATACGAAAACAACTTCTTTCTACGACTTTGATTAATATTGCTCAGTATGTCAGCGGACCCCTGAAGGGTCAGAAACATTTTTTAAATTGAGCTCGTCTAAACATCAATCAGTTTTTCGTATTTGTTGTCAAAGTTGGACGGCGTTGCAGAGACTCTAAATTTGCCATCAGCACAGCACGCAAATATGATCATGCATATAAAATTCATCAGATTGAAAATGGAACTCACACCTTTTAATTAGTTTCATGCGCAAAGAATTAAAAATGATAATTCGAAGTGAGATAAATTTTATTATTGACATGTATTGTTGCTATACGCCTTACAAAATTTCGACTGTAATAAATAATGATAAAAACGAAGCAATTCATATAACATCAACATTCGTACAATTGTTCAATTGATGTGATATAAAGATTCGTCTAAAAATATTTATAGGGATATTCTACTTCAAAATTTTACTCAATTTCATTTGTCGTTGTGCGATATCATTCAGACCTTTGTTACTCATCAATGTTTTGCTCGTTTTCACATTTATTCATTTTGATAATCACAATGTTTTCAAAAAGATTACTGCCTGCAGTATAATAAGACATAATTTATGTTTCGTGAAAAGTTCTATTGATCAATAAAATTACACGCATTACACATAGTGTATTGGATAAATAATTTGGAATTTTTATAAGTTTTGTTGTGTTATTAAAATTTCAGAAGTGAAGGCATTTCTTGTTTTCTTCAGCTAAACAACTGGAAATTAAGTTTTTAAACATGCAATACTATTTTCATGGGGCGAATCACGCTAGTGAATACTAGAAAAACTAGTAAATCTAGTGCGAAGATTGACGTCACAAACGAAGCCAACTTTACACCGAAGGCCATATAATTTATATGAAAAACTACTGAGAACCAACTTCACGCACTAGAATTTTCTAGTTTTCTAGTGAAATTTTATCAAAAACTAGACGCACTAGAATTTCGTGATTGACCCCATGACTATTTTACTTTAGAACATATATCAGCATTATACGGTGCACACATTAAAATAAATGAATTTTAAAAAGATTTAAATAAAAAGAAATTTCATTTAACTTTGTGAGGTTATTTGCGATAAATTTACAAACAAAAATATATCGTACTTCTAATAAAACCTATTTTTACATGTAGTTTTAGTTTGTCGTTTTTAAAAGTAAAACAATCAGTACAATGGGCTAGGGGACATTCGTAGGAATTCTAGTAAGCTAGTTTTACTTACGTATTCGCTAATCGCTTACTAGTATTACTAGTGAGTACACTAGTGCTGCTAGTAGCTGCTAGTTTTTCTAGTGTTTTGAAATTACCTAGACGTATCGTATGATACATAAAAGAAACAACAGTAATGCTTAAGTCGCTTGTAAACGAACCAAGTGAATAGCGGAGACGCACGATAACGAAGTGAGTGTATTGCGGCAACGGATAACAACGTTCGTTGTCGCTATTCACTCACTTCGTTTTCGTGCGTCTCCGCTATTCACTTGGTTCGTTTGCAAGCGACTTACGCATGCTACAATATATTTTACATGCCTCAATTCATTTGCTTTGGACTATAATACGCTAGTGTTTGCTAGTCGCTGCTAGTTGCTGCTAGTTTCACTAGTTTTTCTAGTATGAATGTCCCCTAGACAATGGGTTGACGGTATATGCGCAACATGAAATATTTATCAAGTTCGAGAGTCAAGCGCAATAAGGGCACACTATATAAACGCCATCTATTAATAACCGACTAACTACAATGTAAATCAAACGTATCTCTTTCCCCTTTTTATTTACTCCCTTCCCCTCTCGCTATACTTTTACATTGTAGTTAGTCTGTTTTACAAAGATGTCGTTTCTGTGTAAGATGTGTGACGTCACAATGTATTTATATGGATAGCGCTCGACTCTCGATCAAGTTCAAAATATATCGAATGAATTTTGGGGTGTGAGTTTTCATGATCCCCCCTGATTTTGGAATTTTGTTCTATGTCGTAAACGAAGTGAGATGAATAGTCTCAGATAGTTAGATGCCATCGTTGGCTAAAGCTGTAGCCGTTAATAAGATGAATAGTTTTTGTTTCCATATGACCCTTTGGTATTCACTTTTTAATTAACTAAAAAATGGTCCACAATTTGTAAGGGGATAATCAATGACAGGATGTGAAGACTTCAAGTCTCATTGAGCCGACGGTGGCACCACCAATTTCAAAGGGGACGTCAATGTTATTTAACAACTCAAATCGAAACTAAACAGCGCGCCAATTTTAAAATTTGCTGTCATTTCCTCCCATTGGGGTTAATTTTAAAATCCGTTCTCCAGTGGTAGAAACAAAAGTCTTGGTATTTATTTAAAATATTATTTGGGTATTTCAGAGTATTATTTCATCTTCTTCTGTGAATTTTTCAGCACCATTATCGTCAATATTAGAAAAGAGTCGACTCCATATTTTATAACGATCAATGTTCAAATGATCTTTCATTGTGGGGTAGTCATTGATGTCTAAATAGTTGAACTGTTCAATATGCATTTGACTCCAAATGAGGTTCTGTAAATATCGATCTGTGTTTGAATTCGGATTTCTGCAAAAGAATGTTAGAAATCAATGTAAAAGCCAAAAAATACAATATCTGTTTCGTAAAAACTTACCCAGTCCCCGCAAATTCGGATAGGAATCGAGTTAAACGTTGAACCGTCACATACTCAGGATCACCTTCAGTAAAAAGTGGCGTTTTTCTCACATTCACAAATAAATATAATAAATCATCGTAATGAACAGCACCAACTGGCTTATCACTTGGATGATACGTATGACTGTAGCGAGTAGCATGATTAAATTGATAATAATAAACTGGTGTAAAGGCACTAGCTAATTTAACGAAGCGATACATTGCAAATCCGACGGCACCATCCGCAAACAACTAAATAAATCAAACAGAAATTACACACAACGTTAATGAATTTTAATATTAAATCAAACGAATTCTTCCTTACTTGGTTCAAATTCAATAGTGATCTATGGTCCTCAACTGGTTCTTTTAAAAAATGATGTCTTAATTGCTCCGAAATATACTGTGAATTGAGCGTATCTCGTTCATACAAAAAACAGATTGGTGCCCATTTCGAAAAATTGTCATTCACTTCAGTTCGAAGAGTTTCATTCTGTATCACAGCTGAAATTTAAACAAAAATGATGTACAAAAAAATTATGCTGTGAAATTAAATTACTCCATTGCTTACTGATGGCCGATTGCAAGAGTTCAAGCTTTGTGAGGCCAGCCAAAATTGGAACACGAGCAAAATCGCCTCTTTCAATTAATTTTGTCGGATTTTCGGTTAGAAAACGTTCTTGGCCAAAATCAGGTTCAACCACTGGCTTCCACAATAAAATTGGATTCCCCGAACCGAATTCGAACATGTCCTTTAAACTATTGCCAATATCAGCTATGTTTTTCTTAAATGGATGAAACGCATTCAATTGGATAATGTTCAACAGCTATGTTGCCAGAAGCACTTACCTGTTTTAAACACTTTAACATATTTATAGTGCTGTGATCGGGACAATTCAATAATCTAGCTTGTTTTTTCACCAAAGTCAATTGGTTTGTTGGTATATCCCACTGTCCCGTAAAAGCTCCGCTCATTACAACGGCTTTGTGGAATAGACCTGCTTGGGATACAAAAATGAATTTTCTGTTGCGCTTAATTTTGTCCAAACGCGTTTTTAACCTTTTGACATGGGTGAAACCATATGTAGCGTGACACTTATGGCCCCTGCGCCATATCCCATTAATGTGATTGAATTTGGATCACCGCCAAATGATTGAATGTGATCGTTAACCCAACGTAATGCCAAAATCTGATCTTTCAATCCATTGTTTCCGGGAGCCTCCTTAGTTCCCGTGCTTAAAAATCCTAGAATTCCCAATCGATAATTAATCGTAACCAGAACAATATCACGTCGAATTAAGTATTCCGGTCCGAATTCATCACTTCGCCCGGAAGATTGATAAAATCCCCCTGGATGGATGAAGACAATCACCGGCCTATTTGCAATACTCGATACATTTTTCGTGAACACATTCAAACGCAAGCAATCTTCTGATATTTCAGCTGCACTTATAACTGGTTGCGAGCATTTTGGTGAGTCTCGAATTGCATTGAATGTTCCATTCCATGGATTTACTGGCACCGGTGCCTGTCAATTTCATTTTTTCATTAGAAATTATTGTACATATTTTGTTTAGAATTTACCTGAAATCGCAGCTCATTTATTGGCGCTTGGGCATATCGAATACCCCGAAAACTATACAACGATTCACCCGAATTGAGTCTCACATATTTCCCACGAATTTTACCAAGACCAATGATTGTAACTGTTGGCGTTGCATCCCAAAAGTTAAAAATCGCTTTTCGAAATTCATTCGCCGCGAATAAAAGTAGAATCGGAAATATTAAATTCCAAAATCTATTGTGATTCATAATTTTTTACGTGTTTAAACACTTTTTGACAATTCTTATAAACGTCTAATATCAACGGAACAACACAAAGTATTGATTGAGATTTGGTTCAATCATAATCAATATTTTAAATGGTTATCAGCTATTAACACGTACTTCAAAACAAACTACGTATTGATTCACATACAGATAACAATCTACAACAAATACAACAACAATGTAACGACATTATTTTTTCAAGTAAACAATACAACATGTATTGAATATGATTGAATATCACTATCAATGAAACTTCCAATGGCCCACGGTCAATATACATATTATAAGTCAAAACAACATTGAACCTATTCCAACTTAATTGAATTAATTTGTAATTTTCCGTTTGTGATCAATACAATAGTCGAATACCATTACAACACGATCAATTTGAATACTAATATCTATCACTTGAAATTTATTAATTTTCGCAGTTTGTTTCTCCTTTTGCTCCTTTTAGCATTCACTACAATTTATTACGGAGACAACCACACGCGATGTTTCGCATCGATTGACACACGGGTCAGGCGATAACAAAATCTCATGAAACGTGATACACATTTCAACAACAGTAACAATTCATTTGCAACCACTTATCACATTCAATGATTAATTTAAATGTCGAAGTGAAGGATTGAACAGACTCAGAATGAATTTCAAACGGTTTTCATGTATTTACATCGTTTCAAAGCAAAAACAACTCGATTAGTATATGTTTTATTCTTTTTTTAATAGCATCGCATAAAAAAATTCAGTTGATATAACTTTCGATCGCGGTTTTTTATTCTGAAGATGAGAAGGAGGGAGAGTGCTGAGGAGGAAAAGTGTTTTTTCAATCAAAACGCGACTTTTTTTTCATTTTTATCGGAAAAATATCTTATTTGGTTAAAAAAAAACATTTTCCACCTCCTCAGCGCTCTCCTTCTGGAAGAATAATCCCTGATTTAGACGCTGACTGTAAAGCAAACTTGAGTATCAAACGCGTATCTGTTTTCAAATATTGAAATATGGGTTTGATGTTCAAATCTCAACAAAGTAAAGCCATCCGATACGGTCTTAGTGTCAGTTTATACGGTACAAAATTGTGTGATTCACAACGATCACTGGAATGATACTGAATATGTCGATTCATGTTTTTTTTTTGCGTTTTTGCTTCAGTGCAAACAATCGGCAATATCCCAGACAGTAAGAAAACAAATGACTTGAATGTCAAGACTTTGAGTCGCCAAAAGTGATTGCAATCACGTCGAGCGTCTTTGAAATACGTTTTCCATTCAAATGATGATGTTAATAAGAAATAAACTTTTCACCTTTTTTACTTGGCGCTATTCATTCATTTACGCATTCGTCAAAATAATAATATGAAAAGGTAAAAATGCGTTCAATGTGAAAATAGTGTCTCAAGATGATAATCATTTTGGCAGTTCAGATAGTTCACAAAATCTTGACCCAATCGATTTTTAGATCAATTTTAAATTATATTCAAGTCTACCGTTAATTTTGCATTCATAAATTCCAAATTGGATCTTTATCGCGCTCGTTACGTTATGAATATAAGGAACCACTGCGCAAAAAGTTGTCATTCGACTAAAGAATTCGAAATGGAGCTGTTTGAAAAATTCGCGTGCTTGAATTCGACGATGGATTTAGTTGGTCTGCCCATTTATATTTTCGTTGGAATGGTTGTTACAGTTTTTATAATTTACAAATGGGCAACTCAAAACGATGGATACTTTGTGAAACGTGGAGTTACAGCATTAAAGCCAGCTTTATTTTTTGGCAATTCGCGTGAGTTTTTCACAAAGAAAATTGATTTAATTGAATTTGTTAAGAACCTGTATAATGACTTCCCGGACGAAAAGTGAGTTTTTGACATTCAGTCAGTTGATTCAAAATAAAAGTATCTTAAGTATTATTTTAGGCTATCGGGTTTCTTCAATTTCATGCGTCCCATTTATGTACTTCGTGATCCTGAGCTGTATAAACAAATTGCGATCAAAAATTTCGACTCTTTCGTTGACCATCGCTTTATTATTGAGCCACAAATGGATTCATTGATGGGCAACACATTGTTTTTGATGCGTGGCGAAAAGTGGCGCAAAATGAGAGCCACGTTAACACCAGCCTTTACCGGTTCCAAAATGCGTCACATGTTCGATTTGGTTAGAGATTGTGCAGCTGAGGCGAGAAACTATTTGCTTGAAACACGTTTTACCACTGTTGATGATGAAGCTTCTATTGAAATAACCGATTTTTATTCGCGTGTTACAAATGACACCATTGCATCATGTGCATTTGGATTGAAAATAAATTCGTTGATTGATCGACACAATGAATTTTTCGAAACCGGTTGCAAATTGCAGCATTTAAATTCGCTAAAATCATTTATGAAAATTTGGTGTTTGCGTGCATTTCCATGGCTATTCGAAAAGTTACATATTGAATTTGTTGATCGCAATATACGAAAAGTGTTTTCGAATTTGGTGTTGCAAAATATTGAAGCACGGCGTGAGAACAATATCATTCGACCCGATTTAATTGATTTGTTGGTGAATGCAAAACGCGGATCTATTTGGTCAGATGACGAAATTATTTCGCAGGCGTTTGTCTTTTTCTTGGCTGGGTTTGATACAACAATGGTAAGCGATAGGTACATTTTGTGATTGATTTAATTGATTTGTTTATCATTTGCAGTGGGTTTTGACCGCCGTTACTTATGAATTGGCACTCAATCCAAATATTCAAGATCGACTTATCAGTGACATTGAAGAGGTTGAAAAGACATTGGGCGATGCATCGATCACCTATGATGTTTTAAAGAAAATGAAATATTTGGATATGATTGTCAACGAATGTCTTCGTCTTCACTCGCCAGCCGTACTTATTGATCGTCTTTGTTCGAAACGCTTTCATTTGACCGACGGCGAAAAGGTTGATGTACACATTGAGAAAGGCGATCACATTTGGATCCCGATATACTGCTTTCATCACAATGAAAAGTACTTTTCACAACCAGAGGTCTTTGATCCGAACCGTTTTAGCGATGAAAATCGAAAAAATATTGAACAAGGCCATTACGTGCCCTTCGGAATGGTGAGCTATAAATCCAATTTATGATTGTTTGCTTTTGAGATTTAATGATTGATTTGCAGGGACCGAGGAGTTGTATTGGCGGTAGATTTGCGCTGATGGAAGTCAAATTGATTATTTATTACATGCTGAGTCATTTTACGTTTAGAAGTACGGAACAAACTGAAATACCAATGAAAATAAAATCGTCTCCATTTGGATTGAGCCCGAAAAATGGTGTGGTGCTATCGATCAAACGAAGGAAATAAGAAAAAAAGACAGAACATGTGCGAAAACTTCTTCGTTGAAATAAAGAAAAAGTGTCTTCATTGTTTTTACTCATATTTATATTATTTAATCGTTGAGAATTTTATCTTTTTCATCAGACAAATAAGGCTAATTCTTAAAGTTAAGAAAAAAAAAATGAAAACGATGAAGATTTCGATTTGTATTTTTTTATTAAATAAAATTGTTTTAATTGTAATTGACAATATGTTGTTTTTAGCATCGAATCCAATTAGTTTAGTTGCATTAAAATTCTAGTACTTAGCCTAACTTCATACATAACAATGACTTAGAATCTACGACACGAAAGCAGTTGGGACAGTTTTTTTTATTTCTCATTCAAAACACTGATTTCGATTTGGATTTTTACAATTTTGGAGTCAAGATGATCGAAAAACTATTCAAATTAAAAAGAATTTACATTTTCCAACGATTAAAAAAAAAATGAAAAAGAAAAATTTGTGAAATCATAAAGAGTAAAGAAAATAGACTATAAAGAGAAAGAATATTTACAATTGCACATATAAATATTGGAAAGATCGGCATCATTGGTGCAATCAACAGAGATATGGTTAGTTCAGATTCAGTATGATTATAGAAGTGGTTATGTGAGTTTTGGTTGTTGTTTTTTGTTTAAAATCTAAATGTGACAGTAGGTGTGATGTAAGGACATTAAACACATAGCCAGTAAGTAAAATAGATAGAAATGATGAATGCCACAAAAATTAAAAACAAATACAAATATTAAGCCGAAAATGCTTAAATTATTAAAGGAAAATCCATTTTATATACAATTTTTTGTGTGTGTATGTGTGCAATGCGTAAAAAAGCACATAAAATTTAGTCTAGATAATTCCAATGGATGTGCCGTTTCCCCAGGTGTTGAATGACAACGAAAAAAAAAATCGAGAATTTTTGCAGGAATTTCGTGTGCGATTCGGTTTTCAGTTGGAGATTGTATACAGAGTTTGTGGTGCGGGTGGTTTGGTTGTGCATGTGTGAAGGGTTCGTTGTGTGTTTGGGTTTGTGTGTGCGCGCAGACTATCAATGGTTTCCACGTAAGCTTCGATGACCACCGTTTACGATCCCCGAATGTCTTGAACCAGGCCTTGAATGCACAATGGCATAGTGATCGGTGTCATTTGGCAACGACCTTCAAAATGCAGTTTTATGTTCAAATTCACGAAAATTAGTTTGTGAAAAACAAATTTTTTTTTTCTTTTCAAACAAAAAACAGTAAATATTCCAAAAAATGTATGCTATGGTTAGTAATGCCCTTGATTTTTGGTTAGGTTTTAGATTGGTATGTATGTGATATTTTGTTTGCGCTGTACAAGTGATGAAAGAAAATGTGATTTCAATCACACCGAGACGTGTGAGGATATTGAGTTCGCTTTTTGTGGTGCAATTACAAACAGAAAAAAAATATGTATATGATTAACAGCTACTGTATTAAAAATTATTATTTTTTTTCGTACATTAAATATGTGTTAAATGTTTTGAAATATTGCAAAGTTTGTTGTTGTTGATGTATATTTTTTTACATAAACGGCGCGAAGCGTAACGAAACAAAGAACATAGAAATGATGATGTTGAAAATGAGATATTAATTTGAATGCGGAGCGAACAGACTCGCAAAGCTAAAGGATAAAAAGCCTTAACACAATGTAGAGCACCAAGTGATCGCTTCTTAATTCAGTGACTAAACAGGGAATGTGCTTTTTTCTGGTATCGAAAGAAGAATGTTTGTTTCTATGCTTTTCAGATGAGCTTCATGCGATCGCATTTTTCAGTTTTTTGTTTATGATTTTTGATTTAATATCGATCAGACCTATTCGAATGTATCGTCGATCCACCGCTTGTGTAACCTTTGTGTCCATCACGTCCGTGCAGCGAATATCTTGAACCATATTGGCTGCCGTGCCAACTGCGATACGGATCGTATTCTTCAATTATTGAAGGTTCCTTCTCGATTATCTATTCCAACGTGAAAATAAACGTTTTAGCGGCAATGTTCAATGTTTAATTTAGTTTGGCATTTAAATACATACTTCTGTTCGTGCACAACTACAGCTCATCGCTGTGCACAGGAAAATATTCATGAGCAGCATAATGAGGAACAAAATACCTGTAAATAAATTGAACAAAAACATAAAGTAGAAGAAAAAAAACGTGAAAAACAAGAAAATATTTGAAAAGCATACCTAATGTTATGCATAGCCAGAGTAACCATGATGGTCGAATGCTTCCTTCCTCGCATGCTGGTGAAAGTACTGAAAAATAAAAGGAGAACCATTAAAAAAACTGAATATGAAACACCTTTCAACCGAGAATATTAAAGCGAAATATGTATTTCATTTATGGCTATGGCATGCCATATAAAAGCCGTAAACATTTTAAATTGCATTTAACACATACCTTGTGGTGCCTTATCTGGGTCTGCAAAATTACAGAAAAAAAATTAAATTCAATTAACAAATAAACAGTACAAATGCGCGTGAATTTTTGAGAATTGTTTATCGCGTTCTGTGTTTGTGTGTGTTTCTCTAGAAGTACATATTTTGTTCATTCGCGTTACAATAAACACAAACAAAATTGGGCTACAAATTGATCAAATGATTTAAATCATTTAATTAATTAATTTTTGGCCTCATTTTGTTTGCGTCCGATTCTGTTTTTCCGTTTGAGGAAAAAAATTATATATAATAAATTTGTTATTTTCGAAATAAAATATGTTAAATATTTTTGTCTATTTGTTTATTTTGTGGTAAGTTTTCGGGTACGTACTTAAAACACTTTTTGTTACATTCAATTTGATTCTATTTGGAAAAATCAAATTGTAAGTGAAAGAAGAAATTGTTTATATATTTTATTGAAACATTAACTTTCAATTATGTATTTCTTATTTCGACGTTCGAGCGAAGACGAAAAAAAGACACTCACCTAATACAAATACTGTTGTCGCCGCCAATGATGAACCGTCTTCAACTTTGTTGCCGGGTCTTCCGCCTTTTATTGATGAAGCTGTATACACATCGCCCGGGCATACTTCTTCAGCGCATCCGCCTACACACTGTGCAACATCACATTGAATATGAACTTCAGAACCTTTTGAAAAGAAGAAATTGTTTATATATTTTATTGAAACATTAACTTTCAATTATGTATTTCTTATTTCGACGTTCGAGCGAAGACAAAAAAAGACACTTACCTTCGGGAAATTTGAACATACTGTGTAAGTGTGCTGTTGCTTGTGTACGATCGGCGTTTGTTTCGAATCTGGAAATGATGAGTGGATCGACTGGGCATCTGAAAATTTAAAACGATCAAAAAATTCAATTAAAATTTAACCATTAACAAACAATTAAATGTGTTTATTGCCTACCCTCGGTTATCGATCAGCGGAATGCTTGTGTTCTTTTTATTGAATGCAAAGCAATTTTTAACTTTAATGCCATGTGTTCCATTTGGTTGAGTTAATTCAACTTTAACGGCGTACTCTCGACCGTACACGGTTTCGCGAACCCGACGTTGATTTTCCAAGAATTTAAGAACAACAACGGAATTTTCATCGCGATTGAATCCTGCTTTACCGCAAGTAATCACATAAAATTTATCATCAGCTAATTCGAGTGTTCGATGTACTCGCACCGCCAATTGAACGGATCGCTCTTCCGATCGCTAAATTCAACGATAGAAAGTTCAAATGAATTTTATTGTTCGATTTTTTTGGTTGGTTAGTTCAAATTAAATTCGATTAGCGTTTTTAGACCGTCAGTAAATTATTATGGTTTAAACATATTTTTTTTAGAGATAATTAGGAGTTACGTGACTGATTCATATTTTTCTCATCACAAAATAAAAACTCGTCTGTCTGATGTTCTGCATCGTGTCTTTTGCAAGGGGTCAACAAATTTCGAAACTCAAAAGCAATACCATCGCATTTATTCTCGAACGTTCTGTGACCAGCAATTTGAAAATATGCTATCGTCATTGCCAGACAAGTGAAGACAAAACAAAAACATATCGAAAAATAATCAAGTTACAATACGTCCATTGGTCGTCGAGCAAAAATGCTTGTTTAATAGCCCGTCGACTTGCGAAGCATATACCACACTGTCGTTAAAAGTTAATGTTTATCCAGTACATAAAATCAAAAAACCGTAATGTTCATGTTATTTCCTCTGTCTTTGACATATGTTCCGCATGGTGTAGCTTGTGTGATGCGCATTCTCGCATTGAATTCAAACGGTAAATGGTGAATTCGTTGAACCAATAAGTTCGATTTTTTTCGATAATGCGAGACAATCACAATGAACGAACAAAAACAAAAACAAACCTGTTGATAAAATTGCAACAACAGTACAATATCCGAACTACGACATGTAATTGTTAAATTTTTCACGCTTGACTGGCTTGAGCCGCAGTTAAAAACCGTTTTGTTTTATGCCAAACGCATAATCGATCAATCAAGCACTTATGTGAATAGACAATATTGTACAATAATATAGATTGATGTAAACATTCATGCGAAGACACTCTGATTCATTATGAAATAAATTACGTTTTGATTTCTTTTACGGAATTATCAATTAGAAAAAAATGATTATGATTTAAACATGGGTATTTGTTATTAGTGCCACTGCGCTTCTTTTCGACTGCGTAACCAAATAAAATGCATGCATGGGCGTTATGATTTAGCTGAATTGTTAGGAATTTGTTAAAATGCATTTGTATTAATGATTTTGATAGCGGTCTTTATTAGAAAAACGACGAGAGTAAAAAAAACCTGTTGTGTGTTCTGATTACAAACGGCAAAAAAAGAGGCTAAGCGAACGAGCCATAATAATCGATTGGTTAATAAATGTGCACGTTCTTACATCACCACTCACGTTGTGTACCAAGATGCCACAATAGTCGGGATCTTTTTCGCGGGCCAGTAAATTCAAA
Organism: Contarinia nasturtii; assembly: GCF_009176525.2. Classification (NCBI taxonomy): domain Eukaryota; kingdom Metazoa; phylum Arthropoda; class Insecta; order Diptera; family Cecidomyiidae; genus Contarinia; species Contarinia nasturtii. Next base: position 3,331,571 of record NW_022198157.1, on the reverse strand, counting down.
CTTAGGCTGACTGTATTCGAACCATCGCCGAATTGCATGCACGATGATGTCCGATGATCTCGCGTATGAATCGCACCCGAATACGAATTGTTAAATGCAACCTTGATATTCATTATGCCGGTTCTGCAAGTAGCTGATACTTGTGGCGAAAACTCATTCGATGCACTGTCTTGAGCAGCAACATGATATAACTGAAAAAAAAAAAAAATTAAATCAAATTTGAAATTAATACTTTTTTTTTCAAAACAAAAATACACAGTTCATAATTTATTATTGAAATATGCTCACGATTCATATAAATTTAAAGCGATTCAATGTTATATGGCAACGCTTTTTTTTGCCTTGGCGATATTCATTAGCTATTGAATATACTAATGGTGGCTTTTATAAATGAATGTTTTACAATTGCAAATTGCTTACGTCAAATTACAAAAGTGCATTGTAACTGTTCAAATGAATTTGGTTTTTCATCACGACTCCTGTTAACTATGGGAATTCAAGTGTTTGATGTTAGTCGATTGGGCAGTTCTTTTTTCTGTCAGTGTCGTAAATGTATCATTAGCAGAGGTTAATCATAGTGTAATCATGGCGAACATAACGATAGAATAATTGCTTAATTCTCAGGTTTGCTTTTTTGCAATTCTAATTTGCAAAGAACGGATGGAATACCAGTAGGATTAATAGAAACAACCGATGCATTGAACTTTGCGAATACTCAATCAATCATTGAATCATAATAAAATCTATTCTGCTCATCATCACACTTCAATCAATGAAGCACAATTTGTGATGAAAAATGACTCGTTTGTCTTGTGTTCTTGGGTTCAATCAACGAATATGGTAATTTTGACGAAAAAAAGCCATATAATGCTCTTTTTTTAGAATAATGACAATCCTAGGAATTTGAGAGCGTTAAGTTAAAATTTGGCGATGCTAATGTAACCAATGAACATCATTACATCGAAACTTTCGCAAATGCTAATTTGAACAGAAAATTGGGAAAACCTAATTTCTGCACTCTCTGGTTTTTTCGTCTTTTTTTCGTTTTGCCAAATAAAAAAACGGTAGTGACTCACTATTAGTGATATGTCGATTCAAAGAAATGTGTATCATCGATTCGAAGAATTTTACGCTTGAATATACACATGAAGAATGCTTCAGTCACTGTTCAAAGCAAACAACAAGTGACTCAAAGATAATTTGAGAAAATAAAGTGTTTTGCCGCAAACGTTGTTGTTTACATTGGGTTTGGCTCACTTTGCAATAAATTGAAGTGTGCTTCCAAATATTGGCAGACATTCGAAACAGAAATTAGAATTGGTGATATCATTCGCTATTTTTTTTTGTTTCATTCAACATTATATTGAAATGAGTTGTGTGATAAATATATATTTAAATTCAAGTCATATAAAATAGCAATAATCTATTTTAAAAAAACATATATTTTAGCTCAAACATAGCTATGCGTTATCAAGGTCCGTCGGGTAATGAATTATGATGAAGTGTTAAATTCAACATACTGTATCGACATAAATGACGGAAATATTGTTTCACATAATCTGAAGAAATTCACATCTCGATATTTACTACTGCTGTTTTTTTTTCGGGTGGGAGAACAGTGATATTCTATGGAATGTCCCACATGTTTTTTGTTGTTTTGATTTGAATACATTCCTAATTTGGAATTCTATAGAGATGTAAAACAAAAGGCATACGACGCAAAAATTTCAATATCAGACAATTAAATATATTCGAAACAATGAAGCAATATGGGTTATTCGTTACGATGCACTGCGGCGGCGGCGGCACAATAAAAAATTTGCTTTGCTAAATGCTCGATGACAGTGACAACGATGGGCAAGAACTCTTCTCAATCCGGAAATGATTTGGTATTCACAGAATGTTTGCGCTTTATCTTGGTATATATTTTCACTTCATGCTCCATTTCGAGTAACTGTTTTTCATTCATCCTAATTAATTCGACCGCTGTGTATTCATAAAATTTGAATTCAGATGCCGATCGGTTTATATGTTTTGTTTGTCAAAAATAAAATCGCAGGCAATTGAAAAGTATGAACGCACAGCTTCCCATTCGAACAAACGGTACATCGAGTGAAAAGCGGGAAATATTCTGGTCGGTCGTATGGTGACAACAAATAATAAAACAAATGTAAACAATACAAATGAATTTCAAATCAACTTCATTGTCACTGCTATTTGGTGAAATTTGAATATATTAACATTTTGAATGTTGTTTTTTTTCATATTTTCATCTGTTCTATTAATGCCTTTGTCGGAATTGCTTTTTATTCTCAATAATGGCGTATGTTCTGTTATCTTTTGTATTCTTGATCGTGACTTTTTAATGAAATGCCATAAAAATTCTGGAAAATGGATCGAATAATAGCGAACATATTTGTCACCGTTTTAATGTGATCCACAAAAAAAAACTATGAAGAGTCCATTGTATGAAGATCGCCAAAGAAATGCTGGGTATCATCAACTTCGCATACAATGAACCAATGAATGCGAATGTTCATGTGAATTTATAAATAATTTAGCAAGCGAGAAAACAGCCTTTTTTACCCACATGTAATTTGGTTCATTTGATCGAAAACCACGACCTACGAAACATGCGACATAATTTAAATAAAAAAACACCGTAGGCTCATCTTGGTCGTTGGATTTTTGAGCTTATTAAAAATTGTCCACCGATTTTGTAACATATGGAAATATAAACAAAAATTATTATTTTTGTTGACCAAAATTGGCAAAGCCATTTGGAATGACGATCGCAAAAAGTGTCAGCACTGTTTACACACACAAATGAATCGCATTATGGAATGTTAACGTGGGTAACCTTGAAAAATACAAACTTTATGCACAGTGACGCAATACACACAGCACACACTATACGCTGATAATTTATAAGATTTGAATGAAAGTCTCGTTCATTCTGCTCGTTCCATTTGAGTGCAATGATTTATTTTCCCCACATGATCACATGATGACGATTTATCACATAAAGATCATAATTTTTGTTCACCTTGTGAATCGCTTCGAATCGAACTCGACTCGTAAACGGTCAGATGCAGTGAGTAATAAAAATTCTTATTGTATTTGGAATGCTAATTCTAAGAATATCAATGTGATTCACTGTATTGTGACTGAATCAATGAATTCAACGTATTTGCGATGTTGTTTGTCTAAGCATGTTTGAAAAACGCTTCAATGGAAGCAAATTCATGATGCGAAACAATGAAAGCAAACGGAGAGTCAGGCAAAAAAGGCACTTACTTACAGAGAAATGTTATAATGAATAAATTGACATTTCTTGTGATGGAACTCGGTACGAGAAATTGTTGTCGTGATCAGAAAGTCTTTCCACGGGATAAAATGAAATATTTTCACATGTGTATGGTTGTCGCCTTTGTTTTTTATTTTAAATGGCAACAAAAGAGAGTCGACATTTTTCTTTATGTAATTGTTTTCTGTGTGCTAGAGAGTTAGAGAGAGAGAGAGACCGCAACGAAAACCAAGAAATTATACGGAATTGAATTTAAAATTTATTTTCACTTTTTCCGCCCGATTTTGGTCAAACGTACGCCAAAAGGTCACGTGAATATGACTTGAATAGGTGATCAATTTCACTGTTTTTCACTATTGCCTGATCTCCGTACCACCATATCGTTGCGAATTCGCACGTGAAATATGGATGTGATCAATAATAATATTGTAAACAAAAATCGATCCAGCGCGAAAAAACATTCACGTAAAATCCAGTTTGTAGCGAAAGGGAAACGTGCGATGATCACAATGCACAATAAATCAGCGCGTCTGAAAAGCAATTCGATACGCTTTTTCATCGATGGAGTTTTTCTGTGTTTTTTCCATCATCTTAACAAATGAGTGCGTGATTTACAATTTTTTTTATGTATCATTTTAGCGCTAGAAATTAAAATTTAAAAAATTAGAAAATAAATTGCATATTCGTCCGACTGTGGCCAACAAATATTTCCGTATCTAAGGTAGGGAAGGTATCGTCAATCGAATTGTGTTTGAAATGTTAATGGGTGCTGGGCGCTCAATGTATATAATTACACATTTATCATCATCATCTTAATAGTGTGTTATGTGTGCATGTGTGTTTGAGATCATTGTGCTTGCGCGTTAAGCGCGTACAATTAACCGACTTTGATTTGTTTTTCTATTTAACAATTCAACATTTCCATTGAGACCAGGTGGATAGGTCGTAGTCACCAAAGATGCCTACTCGGCCACACCATATTTCAGCGAAACTTCAATTATTATGTAATTGCGTAATTCGAAACTATTTTTATGCTTATACAATGACCTGTAAAAAGATTTATGTATGTGCTCGCATGTTCGATACGATTGACTCGCCGCCGTTGACGAAGCAGTTATTGTCCATACTTCATACAAGTTTCTGTATTTGTACTTTAAACAGTGTGTCAGTTGAATTGTGCGAGTTTTTATTGAAGAAAAAAAAATTGTGATCATTTCAAGTGAAAATGAATCCGGTTAAGTCACGAGAAATAAAAGGAAAAACCAGAAATTGCCAAAATAATGTTGTTTTTTTTTCGATGTTGTTACTTTTATATGCTCAGCAACATTTATTCATTGAAATTTAGAGGTAAATTACATTTCGGTATTTCAAGCTTCCAAATGCTATTTGCAGTGAATAAATTATGAGTTCTTTTCTTCTATGCGCACTCCGATGCTGCTGCCGACATCAATATAAAGTAAACAATCGCATTTGGCTTTGGGAATCATTCCGAAAAATGCGGCAAAAGCAAAACATATACTTTAAACTGAATTATTCAATTAAAAGTCTGGATTTTCTACGAAAGAAGTTTGATACGGATGATAAAGTAACGCAAAACACACAACAAGCAACCAAACCATTTTTGAAGTGAACAGCATGCGCGCGCACACACTCATTGAGCTATTTCGAATTGAGAGCACATGCGCGTCTACACATAGTATAAAAGAGAAATTACATGTTTCCAATCGCAGTCGGTTCGTATGCATACAATGTTGCATAATTTAATGTGGAATTCCATTCAATATAATGAAATCACACACCGAGCTACAGAATATTTATGAATGCTACATTTGTTTCGGAACTTTTGGTCGTGGTTTGTGTTGTCGCGGTTCGCACAACAAACCCTCTACACCCACACATAAAAAGCAAAAAAAAATATATATCAATGATAATAACTTTTAACTTGCAAATCAATTGCAAACGATTTCATTACGATGCAAATCCACTTTACCCACGGCTTCCACACACGGCACATGCATATGGAAACCAGTTTGTTTCTATATCTACAGCACGGATTCAATCTTATTTATCTCAATTTTCTGTTGCATCGACAAAACCTCAGCCTTTTTTTAGTTTTGAAGCAAAACGATTTACCGCTCAAAAATTCTCGTTAAATTCATTTTTTGCTGTGTCTTTATGTTTGTGTTTTGCATGAGAAAATCCAATCGCCAAACTATTTTATGAGTGAGAGAATGTGCGCTTACAGAGCAACCGAACACAAAAGGCGGCACGGAAGTCATATGCAAACAGAGAGCAACATATTTTAAAATAAAGAAAACAATTTCCACAGCGGTGCACATTTGCATTTTTCGTATTGCAAAAAATCAAACGAAAATAAACCCGAATAAACGATATTTAATAGGCATGGAGTCAATAATTTTAACAGCGCTTGTTCAATCTAATACATTCCCGTTCCCTACACAAAACTGTATCGGCATTTCTGAGATTGGTTTTCTGTCGTTTGAAAAATGTATATGTGATTTTTTTTGATTTTTTCAGCTGCTGGTTTTGCAGGTGGCGAATTTTTCAACCGCATGCCAATAACATATCTATTGAGAGAAAAAAACATACAATTTAAAATGAATTCCATTTTTCTTCTAAATGTCTTCATTCGTTTGTTTGAGACACTTCAAAATGTTTGTTAGATAATATCAACTGATAACCACATATGAACAAGCCGATGTATGGAAAAAGAACGAACGATAATTTTTTGTCATTTCTCAAAATGAAACCTTTATAACATATTGTTTAACTTAGAAATTTCGAAACATTGTCAAACACAGTGGAAATAATGGTTTTAATTGTCAGTCAAACAAGTTGCCATGTGAAATGAAGCACAAAACAGAACCGTTTTTTTTTCGTTCCACTTGTTCAACATTTGTAATATATTTTCATTTTGTTGTATTTGTTGATTGCATTTCCCCTTCAGCAAAGGCACGATTAGACGTTTGAAATGATTATTCATCATTCGAACAAACACTTAAAATGATTATTATTATGAAATGGCAAAGAGAAAGAGAAAAAAATGGCAAAACGGGTCATGAAGAAAGCCACAGCTAAATGTGCCTAATGAAATAAAAAAAAGCAAACACGAGATAAAACATTAAAACACACAAAAGGCCAAGCGAAGCAAATAAATATCAATGCTTTGATCGAAGTAACAGATCAAGCGTAAATCGAGTGGCTGCGCTGTGGCGCATAGGCCAGAGATTGGCGCATTTAATTTATTATAACACGTAATACAAATGGACACTTGAAATGAATCGCATCACTTCACATGAACAGCTGTCATTGCATGAAATGTTGCACCGTTGATTTTTTTTTGCTCCTCTCACTCAGCAAATCACACTTTTTTTCACATACAGTTGCAGATGCGCTACAGGTTCGATTAGCGGTTGCTCCGTATCTTTAGGCTCGAAAACGGATTTTATGCATTTTTACATATCGTTTTTCGTTTTGCGGTCAAAGCTGATTGGATGAATGATAATAAATCAATAGAACATGTGCTATAATAGAAATAAATGAAAAGTTGCTTTCAACCATTTTACATGTGTCTTTCTGGTAAGTATGACGGAAATGTGCATTTGATATACTTTTGAAGAGCACACGACATCGAATATAAAAATCACAGCAGAATATGTGGACATAAAAATAATTGCAAAAATCCACAAAATTCTTTTCAGCCAAATGAATTTTAGCGCAAAATTTCAGAACTTCTTTCTCAGCGCAAAGTTTCCGAAAATATCGAAAATTCTCGATAGACAAAATGTCGTGCCTCAAAGTTTTATAGAAATTTTTCACATTTCCTAGTATAAATATGTAGTAATTGATATTGTATTTGTTGGTGTAATAATATTTATAAGTTGGTTTACATGCAATCATATTGTAAATTTGTTGCACACTACTTAGCATTCCATTGCACTGCGATTCATCAATTGACGAACAGCTCAGCGTTACTTATTAAAACGGAAGACTAGTTAGAATATCGGAGATTAACATCAGGTTAAAATATGCGATGCAGTGGCAACATCGGTTCGCGTTCGATCATACGGAATTGCAATGTGATCATAATACCTTAACGATCATCATGTAATGACGAAACGAGAAGAAAAAAACTAAAACGAAGCTCAAGTGATTGCCAAGAACAGAGTGCTTGACTTGGCTGCCATACATCCGTGAACATAATGGACGAGTGCTGTTGTGTCGAGTATGAAAAAAAAGAGTAATGTTTCGTGTGCCAAAGGCGGAAATTATGGTGAGGAAGCAACAGCCGTGCGGCGGCCACAAAAACAGCAACAGCAGTGAAATATGTACGATCAATCAATCGACTTTCTAGGAATCGTTCAATCACGTGAACTACTTCGGAACAATGAACCTTACAGCCACTACAGACTTACATTTTAAATTCTAATTTTTCAAATTTGAAAATCAAATGAGACCATTCTTCCACACAATCGAATGTCCACTTAGAAAAAAACTCCCGATCCAAAACCATGCGTTTACATTTTCGTATGCAAACGAAAAAAATGTGGATATTACTTGAATTCGTCTAATAAGTCGATGTAATAAAATTATTTACGCATCCATAAGATTGCAATTATGCGCATAATGTTCGCGGTGCACAAGCAAACCAGAGAGCACAAAAATGCCGTGGCTCGACACTCAATTGTTAGATTAGAACATATTGACGTTTGCAAAGTGTCTTGCACATTTGAATTTGCGATGCGATAAAATCATTTTTTTTACTGCACGCTTCGCTAAAAACATGAATAAATCAAAAAAAACTCACGTATGTGTTGATTTTTTTTAAAGAACGCGCAAACATTGATGAGAAAAAAAAAGAATCCAACCGCTCGATAATTAAAGCCGATGAGCAAAAAAGTGCGACTGGAAAATCATTGATTCACACGGAATATACATCATTGAAGCGAAACCGACACCGATTATCCAACTAAATGTGTTGTATTGCGAGACATGTACAGCGAGAGAGAGATGGAGCGATAAATAGTAGTGGTTATTGGCTAAAAAGATGGCTGATTATCAGGTGACAACGATGCAAAGGGTCACACCGCAATTTCTATTCATAAATCCAAAACCGACTCTTAATTTCCATTGCAAAATAAGAATCACACACTCATTCGGAGCAGCATCTTTTAGTATATCGCAATAGCCCCGGCGCGGTGGTTGTCAGGCGAATAGTGCATTTCAAATGACAATATATGCACAAATGAATTGAAATAAAATTGTTTGTACAATTTTGAATTGTTCGTATCACAAAAAAAAAACGAAATGCAAGCAAATGCTTCGCGGGCGCGCACACTTTAGCCACGAGAACAATGAACTCAACACGAACAGATTCGTTTTCTATTTTTATTTCATTTTGAGCGCGTAGTTCCTGCGCCAATTCACTATATATATGTTGTGTCACCATAAATAATGGAGTTTCAATTGAGGCACGTAATGTATTACAGGCGTATTTAAAGTGACTCTTTGTTTGCCACGAAATATACGTGTATGTTTGTACAAATGTTCACTGCTACTGCTCTGTTGCTTGTTGTTTTATTATTTCATTTTATTTTTTAAATCCAAATAGAAACAAAAATGTATGGTTTATTGTGTGCAGATTCATCGTTGACTACACTTTACATACGGAATGTGCGATGTGACTCGCGCAAACTGATCACACCGATTTCATTGCAATTGTACTCATACGATTGCAGTGTGCTGAAACGCGCGATGATTGTAAGATAATTGCTTGGCTAAATTCAGTAAACTCTTCGAGGCCCTTGACGAAGAAAAACGAACAACAACGACAACAACAATAAAAAAACACCAACCTTTTTTGGCCAGCGCGCTGAAATGCCATTGCAATTTGTATGGTATAATTCTTTCGGCCAACTCAATGACTAATTGAAAGTGCCGATGCGTGTCTCCAGTGCATATGTGCAAGAATTTGTTTTTTTTTTTTATGATTTTATGCACTGGTTTATGCATTCAACACAACAATAAAGTGGTAAACTTGAATCAGTGGTTTTTTTGTTTCACAAAATCATGCATGTTTTTTTAGATATGTGATTTTTTTCGAATGTGTGTGAATTCATTTGTTTGCTTTTCCTCATTTCGTTTTCATGCATAAGAAATTAGAGTTCTTGGAAAATACAAGAAAACGCGCGCGCCGGCCCGTTCATTACTGCATGCGAACGTTATGGTTATGATTCTAATTACTGAATTTCTGTACAACATTCTCGTTTAAAATTACTCAAACGAAACGTGTGAGATTATGTACATGGAATTTTACATGAGAATTTTAAATGATGCAGAACCTTTTTTTTTGTATTCAAAAATTGTTTTAGAATGAAATCGGTTTTTTTGTTTGTTTCAAAAGATTTGAATGAAGAATTCAATTGACTGAAAGTTTCTTCGATTGAATATTTCAAAAGGAAAAAAAACGTTTTCGACAAACAGCGGGAAGAGTTGCGATTCAATGACTTTTGAACTGGCACTGTCACTGTCCTGAAGTGTTTGAATCCAATCCACTTTCCGTTACATTTCGAATTGTTTCTATGAAAACGGCCGCTATTTTGGCAATTTCATTTCGAGAAAAGTGTCGTGACCACCAAAGATCAATGGTATTGTCATTGTCGGTGTCGATTCTTTGAATAAAAGAATCGAACATTTAATCTAAAGAATTGTCCGTTTGATTCGCCATTGTATATGCATACGACGTCTGCTGAAAATGAAAAAAGCGTTAGTCGATTTGAATGGCATATGACCAAATAATACGGTGTGATCTTCGATGCCGTTAAAAGATTTACAATCAACGATGGTTGTAATGTCAACATATAGCCTCATAGCCGTGGCTGTCAGTAGGTGTTATTTAAAAAAAGAAACGTGACAAGTCAATACCAAATTTATATGCCGTCGATATTGCCAAATTCAATGTCAGCTGTTCCTATTTTGTGTGCATTCCATGACTTTGGCATGCCGAGTTCACTTCCCACACCGAAAAAGATACACGTCCATACCAGTAAACAAAGCATTTATTGAACCAATTTTTTTTTGCTTTCTTGTACGAGTCAAGTACTTGTACCAGCGTCTTAATTAAATTTTTACACGAAAAAAATAGCGAATACGGAAGCAACAAAACAACAACAAAAAAAGCCATGGGTAAACAATAAGGTGGAAATACAGTGGTTGAATCGTGCCGAATGAAAGTGGATCGGAGCGAAAATTACAATAAAAATTGCTTTAAAATTATTTCATTTAATGTGATTTGAAATTCAATTTTAAAAGATTTTTCTAATTTTTTCAGTTAAATGTCTCAATTAATTCCATAATGTTTTCTTCATTGAATCACTAAAAATAGATACTTACATCAAACGAAAGCCGACAAATTAGTAATACGTATAACCGCATGATGAAGTTGTGATATGTGTTTGTGGATCTACCGTTGGGCCATCGATTCGTTGCCATTGCAATCGATCTATGTGTGATGAGAGATTTTTTTCGTTGGAAGGCAGTGAACTTTTGCAGCACACGATTCCAGACAATTTTTTTTCGTAATTCTCTCTTTTGTTCTGTTTTCACTTCTTTCACCAAGTTTTTTTTGCACTATATATTTCAATGCAATGCCTAATGAGAGAAAAGAAAAATAAGATAAACAAATCAAATTATGGGGTTAATTCTAAGCATCATGTATTATTTTTTCATTTTAAATGCACATATTTTAGAAGAAAAATGCGCATTTTAATGGCATTTCGAGTTTACGTGAGTTTCTGCTTCAACGAACGAAATCGTGTTAATTAGGTTCATCGAGTGTACGGATCCTAACGATTAATACCAGAAATAAAATGAGTCTTGATGTGTCATTTGTAGGAAAACGAAAGCAAACAAAATATGCATATTTTCCCATGTAGTCAGCGACTCTGCCATTGTTTCATGATACCAATGGGAAATATCTGTCATCTTACGATCTTATGTTTGTTTTTATTTTACTCCACGCATCTTCGTTCACGATTTCACTTGATTTCAATAGAGTAGAAAATGGAGTTCTCGCGATACCAAATACAATTAAAAATTATTCAATTTACGTTTACATTGTTGGCCGATTATGAATGTTTCAAAAAAAAGTGAATCTGAAAATTTCCGTTTCGGTCGACAACAAATGCTCTAAAACTGCCTCCATAATTCACATGAGTTAGTGAAAGGTATTGTTAATTCTGTGCACCATTTTTTCATCCATCTTTCTTTCACAATGCACCATTGCATCGACCACTGTTCGTGCAAAACTGATGCGGATTTAATTTTCGAATTAAATGTCAAATTAGTGACAACTGGAGCGGAAGCAATCTTCCATCGTCCACTCAAAAGATAGAGAAAGAGAGAATCTGCGCAATTTCATTTAAGTATTTGAAAAAAATTAAATCCATGCCACGAACATTTAATATCGAAAATACATTGAATTTTCATTTGATTAGCAGCAACCCGGTCTGCCATGTGATTATATATGAAAATAAGCTGTAGCTTGGACGGTAGCGAATAAATATTGAACATATTTTTTTTCTATTTTTCTCTCTTTCCATTGAATTCTATTTTGAAATGGCACGCTGTAAGGCGTTGCGTGCTTAAAATGAAATGAGCGATAAAGTAACAAAATTGCCTAGTATTTTTATAATTAATTCGAATAATTTATTTTTTATTTTGTGCATAATTGAAAATGCAATGTTCGGAATTTGAAGAAAAAAAAACATGAAAACGTCAGCGTTTATTCTAAAATGCATTTAAATGAGCACTTTATGGAAACATTTAATGTCACAATGTACTTTGAAAGACCTGTTGCAGAGCAGCGAACCTCATTAAATGGTGTAAAATGTTTGTCAGTAGAAAAAAATTTGAATGAAAAAAATAATGGAGGCACATTTTAGTGTCATTTTATATTCGTCAAACGTTCAGCTTACATCATTTATGACCTTAGAATATCTAAAACAAAATACACATTAGCTATTATTATTTCACATGAAGCGAATGTGACGTGGGTTACTTCATCATCAACACACACTCACACGCTCAACCACACCACCAACATACGTCGCGTTCACACAATTACCAAAGACAGCAGAAGAAAAAAATAAACAAGAACAAGCCATTAACTGAAGAGACGAAAACATAAACGAAGCAAAATGAAAAATTCTTTATTTCTCTCTCTCTCTCTCTCTCTCTCTCTCTCTCTCTTTCACTCTGGCATTGGTCATGGTTTGGTAGAATATGCTGCGGGCACAACAGCGAAGACGAAAAACAATAGAATAAATCGCTAAAGTGGTATTAAGCATTTCGTGATCAATAATGCGACAAAGCCACTGCTTATCGCTTCATATGCGCTCTCTATGTTCGCGATCTCACAATACAACATATATGTGTGATAGTGTGCAGAGAGAGAGAGAGATGATGGACGTGAACGAATGAAACGATGACATCATAACACTTTGTCAAGTATCTTTCGTTCGTTCGCAAGCTCGCCTGTTCTTTAACCATTTGCTACACATGTGTAGAGTCGATGGTTCGCGCAATATTTGTTTATATTACATTGTGGCTAAATTAAATGTATGATGGCAAAGCATAGCGCTACAACAGTGACCGAAATGAAAGGTATGGATTATGTGGTCGAACGCGTGTGTACTCATTCCGGTCAAGACGGCAATATGCAATATGTGCGCATATTAAAATAATGAAAAGACAAGCGCAAAAAAACCGCACATGAAACGATCGCTTCATTTTGGCCATTTCAATTTTTCATCTTCACGTTTTTCACAAATCGAGATAGAGCCCTGCCGATTCCATTGCAACATGCGGACATGTGAAACTATGAATTCGTTATTATTTTTTTGAGTGTGTCTTCACATATGCTATTGCCAATGGACCAAGCAAATATGAATGTTTTGACGTACACATTTCGACTAATCGAAAACGATAAACACAAATCGTGTATGAAATATTACGTAGAAAATAACTCATTCGTCTGTGCGGCTCTTCTTTTTTTCCTGCACACTCATATCTCTTGTGAAATATTCTCAAAAGACATGACGGTATGTGTGCTTCATGTGACGATCAATCTTCCGGGCATTTTTTTGTATGCTGATTTGCGACATGAATTGTGCACGGCTTTTTATTCTGCAAAGGAAAATGAAGAGCAGAGGGCAGCAAATAATGCTTATTTCAGTGCCACACAATGCGTTTTGATGCACGAAGGGATATTTTAGACCGAATTTAGATTGAATGTTTCAGGCAAATATGATAAGCTCATAATCCGAAAAGCAGACAATCATTTGATCGTCGTCATTCCAACCGAGCGACTTTTATTCGTAGTTTTTTTTTTTTTTTTAATAAATTATACCTCCAGTTGATTTTCAATAAAAAACACCAAGAGAATATAAGCCGCAAACAGGTTGCGAAATATGTGAGCGAGAGAAATATGAACGAACATACAAATTCAATGGGACCTTACGATTAAATTGAAAAACAATTTTTTTCATCTCTCTCTCTCTCTCTGCTATATCGGCATTACGAATTGCTTTACGTGGGATTTGTCAGCTGCATACGAATGAGACATACACACAAAAAAAAGCATACAGAACAGACACACCTAAAACCAGAACAATTCAGTTTTCTTTAGTTACTAAAGCGAAATAAAATAAAAGATTCATTTCGCCACCGACAGCATTCCATTTCATTTATAACATTTTTCGTAAATAAAAAGACAAATGCATCGAGATAAAGCGGGCATTACAAATTCGATTATATTATTTGTTGAAATGAAAAAAATCAACTTTTGTCTGGAATGTAAAACTTTAAATCCAAAGCGTGACAAATTACAGCAGCCGTACTGAACAAGATTTTATTTATTGCTTTAAAAGAGATTTGGTTTTGTCGGTTTTTCGACAATCCGATTGCGTATTTGAAGCATCTATTTATACATAACATGGAATTCGCTTCAACCGGCGAAACGAATAATAACATCAACAACAATAATAAATAATTTTGAGTTATGTATACCTCACAGACGTATTCATATATATGATTGTTGTGTAATGTTGAAAATTTGACGACGATGACAACAACAGAAAAAAAGAAAAAAAAATTAACAGAACCCGTCAATCAATCGAAACTTTTATTGACGAATTGTGTTTTTTGGATTTGGCAATCGATCAATAAAACTATTTCACATGACCGTTATCGAAAAGATACTACTTTTCATTGTTTCTTTATGATTTTTTCTGCTTTTATTTTCTTCCCATTTGTCTACTGTTTGCGTTTATTTTCGGGAAGTAGAAATAAATAAAACCTTTGTATATATAGATTGTAACATTTTCTTGGTATAAAAAATCGTTTCCATTTAATTTTTTTCTATCTGTTTCTGGCAACGGTCAAAAGGTAAATTCAAAAGCGTGAAACAAAGCAGATCAAAAATTTGATCTCGACCAAAGTGATGTTGTGCATCATGAAGTAAAATAGCGAAGAAGCGCCCAATATAAGTATATAGGCAGGTGGAGTGGCACAAAAAAACTAAACAGACGAAACAAACAAACCAAAACAAGACAAGCAATTTTCAAACGAGGTATTGATTGCATCGAAAACTACGTCAAAACACGAAAACCGTTTACGTTCTTTTCAGCCGAGAATCAGTTGTGCAAAGAATGAATTGATCGAATGAGAAAAAAAAACGAACAGGTATTGGCTGTTTGTGAAACAAAAACGGTTGTTTCTCATCGCCGGTGATATCATTCAATATTTTAATTATAGCGTGTGTGAGCTCGTGCGCGAGCGCGCAATCTCTCAACATTCTGACTGCACAAGAAGCAGAGCCATTTCTTTCAAATTGGATTAGTGTACGAGTATGAGACAGAAACCAAAAGTACAACAAATCTAAGGAATTTCAATCGATTTAAACATGTGTACATATTTTTTTCGTGTTCGTTTCAAAGTAGCGTTTTGTCATGACAAGTTTTCAGCGTTTCTCGAACGGTTTTCGCAATGAGCAACGGAACATTTAAAAATGGTCTTGTTCGGTATTTGATCAGAGGCAACGGTCTTTGCAAATTCCGGCTTTGCTGAAAGATCGAGATGAGAAAAAAAACCAGAATCTAATGATACAGAAGTAAAACGATGATTGAATAAATGTTTGTGGTGCATTTGGCGCCATAATTAGAAAAAATCAAACGTAGTCGTTCTCGCAGCAAATAGCGATCTGATTTTACCGTAATGAGGGGCATTTGATCTTAAAATCCTCGTCGCACGAAAAAGACGTTTCGATCGGAGCATATTTTACAAAAAAAAACCGACAAAATGAGCTGTAGTTAATTAAATTTCTATTGAAATCCGATCCTATTTTAATGGGAAACCTGATTTTATGCTCTCCGCGCGCCACAGGTTCATTCGTTCAATTTTTCGTTTTTGTTTTGCCATTGATAACGTGCGCCGATAACTTCCATTGAATATAACTAATGAGCTTCAGCTTTGCTGTTATCTATTGCTTCGTTCAATTCATCTTGTGTATAAAGAATGACTTCTTTGTTTTTATTTATTTTGATTTACAAAAAAATAGCATCGTTAGTTCAATTTAAATCAATGCTTCGACCTAGATTTTATTCATTTGATTTCAAGAGAGGTTAAAAAGCGAAAAAAAAGGAAGCGATTTTGTATTCGCTTCTCCTTCGATAATCGCAGGGAATAAAAAATGCGATGTGATTTAATTCGGGCGAAGTTAATTTGGTCGTTTTTTCTTCTTCACTCAATCATCGGATTGGTCGCCACTCATTGGCCCGATAGATTGCCTTGGAAAATTTGATGCGCTTTTCTAAACATATTTCAAAGCACGATTTCAACAATTGGATGATGCTCACGATCATTTGATGTCCACACTGATGTGTATATTCGGCATTTCGTAACCATCGTCTTTTTTGTGCTGTTCATGGCAATTGGCCCATCGAATGGAAATTGCAAGTAATAAATAATATAGTAAAGTAACTAAATACACATCATTTGGTTCGATTCACAAAGCACAATGATATAACAAACTGCCATGTCAATAGCTGAGTAGCCGAACCGGACCCGACCCGAAAGCATGCAAGTCCATACAGTGAATAGACACAATATGAGCATTTAAACACCTTTTTCGCGATTTCTTTGTCTCGCAGAGGTGTATCATAACGCACGTTGTTGTTATTGCTGTTGCTGCTTTGCTGCTTTGTTTGCAATCTATCTTGCAATGCCAAACGAGATTTGATTTCAATTTTACCTTCCCATTCGGAATTGGTTTTTCTTCCTCATTTTTCGAGTCGATAAATATCGTTGCAGGCGAGAGAAGAGAAAAAAAATGAACATCGACAAAAAACACTTTCTATTTTATTCCATGCGGCCACCAAAGAATGTGAACGTGTTGAAAATTGGTCGGTTGTTTAGCAGTCTTGAGGTCTTGTTTGTGGCTTCGACGATAATTCCGTTTTCATGATTCAAACAAAAAAGCAACAACCAGGCGGGAAAAAATATGCGACGGAGAGTGAGAGCTGCTGCTCTAATTGGCATACCGCTTCACTTCTTTTTCTTCGTTTTTTTTTGGTGTTATTGCTCGAATCATTCGAGAACGAAGCAAAAGATACACCAAGTAAAGAGAAACGGCTTTGTAACAAAAAAAAAAAAAAAACAATTTTGTAATATATAAATCAAGTTACACAATTCACATGGGTTTCCGAATCTCTATGAAATGTGAACCGCTGTGGGACGTTCAATGTCGAATCGCACGACAACAATATTCTGGTTAAATGAATCATGATATCATTTTTGTGTTGGTATCATGTATGCATATATTATGATCGTTGTTTTTTTGTTTTGCAAATGTAGGCATTACAAAGTAGGTAAATTTCGTTCTTTTTTTCGAGCAGAGTCTGTTGGAACAGATAATTTAACATCAATCGCAACTTCAAACAATTAAAAACTAGTATTTCCCTATTTAGTCATGTGGTCGCATCTGTCAAAATCAAGCGAGAAACAATTTTTCATTACACTGAAAAAATAACAATTATATGTACAATTCTGTTGTATAGAATGAGCGGGCTATATTTTTTTTTTGTTTCAGTTTGTGTGCGGTGCGATTTTTATCGTTTCAATCGACACTCAATAACGACGTAAACAAATTCTCGAAACAATTGCGCGTTCGTAATGTAATTGATATGCATATTTTGAACTCAATAATTCACTTTTTGGTTCACTCAACGTACACTCAAACTCAATTTCGCACACTACTTTACAAATTTTACCAAATAAACGTCGTCTACTATTATAAATAATTTCCACTGTTAAAAAAACTGCACTTACTTTACAGATGAAGCGAACAAAAATTGAGTAAATTCGATTGAATCTCGAAATGCGAGTTTGCTGTATTTATTTTCGTTTATTTGTATTAAATGTAATAAAAACAATGGTTTTTTGCTGCGCGAATGCACAAGCGTTGAAATTGTTACATATCACGTTGAATCGAAAATAATGACTGACTGGAAGTTACGGACATACAGACGATTCAAGTATATACCGTACCCGCATGCGAAACGATCTCTCGCTGATCACAAACGCTAAACAGCGTAAACATCACACAAACACACATTACGTACAAGCATATAGCAGACAGGTAAAAAAAACCAACTCAATGCAAACACAAAACATGCTATTAGATTCTGGTTCTTGTTGTGTTGCGCATGCAGAATGTTATGGTGTTGGTGTTGGGTAAAGCGTGCGCGTTTGCGATCAATGTTGAGAAATCCGCCGACAGGTAAACAGAAGAGAAAAATAAAACTGAAAATGGAAGTGCTGTTGAGCGCCAAACCGTATCGCAATGCTTCAGGTTGTTGTTTGCAATGAGTTCAGTGTCTATAAGCATGCAGCAATAGCGTAACAGCCTCTCGCTGAAAATTATATTTTATATACACACATACACAAACATTCTATGACGACTCTATTCTGGATATTTCGTCGCTTTTGTATTTGCGCATGAAACGCACCATAGATTATAGCGCATTAAATTGAATAAAACAGAACAGATCTGTGTCGCAGTGTAAATTTTGTATATTAACAACCGTGTCCAAAATGTCTGTTATTCATTGAAATGTGTTTCATCGAACGACGTTTTCGCGTACAAATATTCTACTCTCAGTGCGTGTAAGAACAAACTTTGTTTTCTTCTTCTCTCTCTCTCTCTCTCTCTCTCTCTCTCTCTCTCTCTCTCTCTCTCTCTTCGTGATGCGTCATTGAATTGTGCAATTCACTTCGAACTTTGAATCTCCATACATAGAAGTAGAAAATGAATAGATTTTGCAAAAATTCGTGTCATTTGACAAATTTTATAGCCTAAAGTGGTTTTGCCACTAACTCATCAAATTGTTCCATTAGTTGTCGCACGTTTTTCAAACGATACATCATCCCAAGCCAAATGGGCTCTTACTAAAGAATTTTTGCAATTCGAATGTAAAGTGATATGCAGTATGCCATTTAACCGACAATTTTTTGATTTCTTTTTATTGTTCCGACAGCATTAATGCAGCAACAATGATATCGAATAGTGTGTGTTATCATGTGGTGGGGTTACTATGCAGTTTTTTTTGTTCATCGCATTTTTAAACGCTTAATTGCCGCTGTGTCCGACTTTGTATATATTTATTCGGTTGAAGGCTATATTATCGTGCATTCATTGAACCAGCATCAGCGTTGCCGATATTCTAAACGGCATAAAATGCACTGCCATGCGCTTTGTTCTTTTTGAGCATGGATAATATTGCGTAGATGGTGCACGTTTGTGTGTTACCATCACACAAATGATTAGACCTTAATTTATGCATCTGATCGTGTTACACATTCTAATGTGCTACAATTTCAGTGCAACGGCCACATGAACTAAATCCAAAACAAGAACTCATTTCCCATTGCACCGCTGATTTTTACAAACAATTTCAATGAACATGTTTTTGTTCAATTACAAAATAAATAGGCCATTTTGGACATTTTCCTCTGCAATTTTCTAGCATTTTTTTTTTCTCACATCTCGTTTATAAAACGATAATAACAAGAATTATCAAGCTGGAATGCTTACGATGGGATTTTGTACGCTTGATATAATACTTTATCACATTAAACAAGAACTTACACTAGCACTTTACACTTGCATTGAGACATTTTTATTACTCCAAACGTTCAAGCTCATCCATCCATTTGATAATTGAAATTTTTATCATTTTCTTTATTTTCACCAAAGCAATAAACGTGATGCAATCAAAAATACATTTTAAAACGTGCAACTAGTTCTCAATTCACTGAACAATATATATGGATACATTCAGTTTTATCTCGTTTGTGTAATTTCCATTTTTATTCGTTCTTTCATTTCTTCATCATATTTTTCTTTCCATAATTTTGTATCATTTTATCTATTATTATCATTTTATTGCATCATTAGATTCTTTGAAGAATGTTAAAATTACAGCAAATAAGAGATTCTCTTAATTTCATGATAAAATCAGTTTCGAAACCGAAATTACCTTTGCATTCAACAGATGGCGCTGTTGTCATTCATGTGCTGTTTTACTCACGGAGAATTCACAAGAGGGTTCTTGTCTCTGATTATTTATTCATCTTGGAAACTCTTACTTACTGGTTAGATTACTGTCTGCATTTGTAGCTTCTGGTCCATTTTAATCATAAATAATTACGATTTCAATATTTTCAAGAGAAAAAAAATCTTTAAAATAATTCGACCCGATTGTAATTTTTCGCATTAAAATCAAAATAAATGCATATTTACCATATAGAATAGTCAAACGCACTAAATCGCATGTTCATTTCATGAATGAACCGTGCGTTGCGCGCATTGAATCATTTACATTCATAGCGAGTAACATTTTCCATAATAGTACTGCTGATGTTGTGAGTGTTTTCCATCCAACGCGGTGGATCAATAAACGGCATGAAAATGCCATGCGCCAGAAAAACGGGAAAAAAAAGTTATGTGTATCGAAAGTTTTTTTTCACTTGTACGACAATTTGAGTGTGCAATTCTTCAGTTCGAACATTGATTCTGTTTGTGCTGCGTGTGTTTTGTGTAAATTCTGTTGTGCCATCATCATTTCTGTTGAAAAATCGACTTTTGCCAGAGAGGAATCAATAGTGCTTTTTCCCAGTTCAAATCCACAAAGTAGATTCTCCCATTCCGTGTGAATAGAAAAGAAAAGTTTTCGTTTATAGTTTGCACCAGTACCAATTTTCTATAGCTGTCATCAACGAATTTTGTCAATAATTTGGTGTGTGTGTTTTTTCTCTCGTCGAAACTGTCATTTGTAATTAATATTTCAGAGTCAAGCTTATTGGTTCTTTTAAACGGATAAGCTTAAAAATTAGAATTTATTCTAATTGGTATATTGTTGCTTCGTGAAGTCGGACGGATTTTGTGATACGATAAAAAAAGTAAGTTTCTTCTCAGTTGGGATTTGGTGTTAAAATAAATGATTCAGAAAATGAATGATAGAAAGAGAGCGAGAGAGAAGCTCTCTTCAAGCATAAAAAGTGTGTAACCAACAATTGTGTTGTGTTTCATGTTTTCAAGTAACAAAAAAATAGCACCTTTGCGTCACGCACAAATTACAACTCCTAAATGATCCGAACGATTCACGGATTTTGTCATATCAATGTTTGTTATTTTTGATCTTAATTCTCTCCCTCTCTCTTTCGCAGAAAGTAGATATCTTTTGGTAGTTTGTTTTCTGAGAATTGTTTTGTCTGGAGAAAGTACCATTTTTCTGCATTTCACTTCTATAGAATTTATTTGGGTATAGAATTTCCAATAAACACTTATCAATCAATAGCATTCTTTCGTCGTAATGAAACAAGGGTGCTTGTAAAAATGAGCAAATTTTATGAACACTCACTAACTCTTCATATCAAAATCCATACACGACACTTTATTGAAATTCAACACCTTCTCTATCTACTCTCGCCCATCGCGAAAAAAAATTGATTCGATTGTAATAAAAATGTTCAATTTACTCCGTAATAAATTGCACTCATGTCGTAAAAAACCGTTGGCTTTCGACAAGCTATTATTCTAGTTCGATGGACAAATATATATATTGTGTTATACATACAATGCTACCCAAACATAGCGTTACGTAAAAACCGCAATCCTGCTCCGAAATCGGTACTTCATATTGATTGACACACAAATTAGTGGCTATGAACAATGGAATTTCATGAAAATTGAAAAAAGAGAAACCCACAACATATGTATGCATCCAACCAAATATCATTTCCACTCTTACGTTCAGTTTTAGCAATTAAATCTTGTGTCCAGAGTAACTTTTGTGGAAAATTCTCAGTAAATAAATGTCGGTTGATATGCATACCTATTAATAACGGTTAATAATTCGCAATCAATGTCATTAACTCAACTGCAAATTGAAATTTATAAATTATTAATGTAAATCTGGGTCCCGTATACTCACTGATTTTATAAAATGTTTCGTAAGCCATAGTTAATTAGAATCCCGACACCCTTACTAAAACCGTAAATGCAACAATTTGCATATAATATGATAAACTTCGTCATGTTTGAAAATTGCGAGCATATTTTCGTTTCTTTGTTGAGGCGATTCAAAACGCAAGTGAGCATGAGTTTGCATTCATTGTCAAGAATCGCAATCTTTTTTTTTTTCATTCATCATTTTGCTAGCATGATTATCCATCGTGACATACAAATGATACACGTTTTTTTCTAAGCGTATTTTTTCCATTCTCTTTCTCATTCCATTTTGTGTTATCGCATTTTATTTGAATGTAGCACACACATAGTGTTTCGTCAATTTACACATTCGAAAAACACATTCCATGCCACACATTCGCTTTTTCCGTTCGTCGTCCTTTTTTTTTAATGCACATTCGTTCAATTGGATTTTGGAGTCAAGCACACAAGACGAGGTAGTGTATTCACCCAACGAACGACAACGTACGAAAAACGCGAACAGTTGTTCGTGTGGTATCGATTTTATTTGGCCAACGGCACAACCACTTACTTGTAACGTCTTACCGTTTTTGATAAGAATTTGTCGAATCGTTGCTCAATACACCAATGGCGTACGATTTAAGGGCGAACAAAAGAATATCACGTCGTGTGTATTCCATTGATTATAGCGATTGCGATGGTGTATAACCATGCGATCTGTGCCGCAGTTCACAGCCAATCCAAAAGTTTGCCCCACTAAAAATTGCTTCACGTGGCTAAAAACACGCCAAATAGTTTAAGAAGCGATTAACGTTAATTTTATGGCTTCATTCAACATTTTATTTCGCTTTCAAAATGAGAAAAATGCAGCGGGAGAAGTCATTACATTTTTTCTAGTCTTATATAGTTTCAGCTCGGAACTTTGAATTATAAACATTTTCTCATAGTTTTCTCAAAAGAATCAGTGAACATGCCCTGAAGTTGAAATGCTTTTGAGCTCAATTCTTCTGTTTGATTTTTTAGTATCTTATGAAAGAAAGTGAGCTCACAGTTGCGATTAGCAGCTTCCAAAGTCAATGAAATGGTAAATTTTCAGCATATTGAACTATTCAAAGTCATTTTAAAACTAACCAAAAGTGCATTGAATCAGAAAATAACCATATATCACTGTGTTTTACACAACAATACCCGAAAACAGTCCGAATGGCGTCAAAAAACTTTTCGCTTGACTTAAATAATAATTGGCCGTTGTCAATTCCATTTATTTTAACACAGTTTTCATATAACAATTGATAATGAAACAATCGATTTCTACTGTATACATCTTTTTGTCTATACATATATTGACGTATGTATAGAAAATATAGTTATAGAGAAATATTGTGAAATGCCAAGGAAAATTCTGTTGTGTCGACACTGTGTCTCCGAAATACGGATACAAAAACGAGAAATGCCATCGTGTTTCGAATTTTCAAACAATAGCTGCGGAAGCCATATTAAAAACCGCATCACATCGCAGTCTTTGTTCTTTGACAAAATGATTCACATACCATTGGCGGTATTTGGATCTCGATTCAATTTCCGAATAATATATATGTAGAAAATTGTCTCTAAAAATATACCAAAAACACAAACAACAGAGTCGAGCTTTTTAATTGTTGACTTCCATATTGATAAATGTTGGCGGTAACTTTTGCAATCAGCTTTGAGTTATTTTCTTAAATGCGACACAAGCTTTATCAATTTACGCAGTGTTTTTACATCCTGTAAGAGTAAATCTAAAAAGGTAACCGAGTAATTTGTAATTTTGTAGGAAGCATGCTTCGGGTGATTCTTCTGAGTAATGTGCTGTAATAAGAGCAAATTACACACCCACATCATCCAAACCGCTTTTGATGCATCGGTTCGAATGTTTGCAGAGCTTACGATTACTTGAATGTTGTATTTAGTACGTGTATAAGAAAAGGCATCGAATCGTGCTTTTGTACGTGAATTTGTTGAAAAATGGAAGTTTGTAGAATCGATCGGAAATTATTTGTCGCCTTATCTACAATGCGCAAGGGACGGCCGTTTCGATGAATTGCAAAAATATTTCGACGAAAAAAAATAATTTTCCTCTATATGTCGCAATTCTTTTGTCCAAAAAGAATTCCTTTAATGCAGTCGAATTGGATTAGTTATTTTATATTTGGATTTGTAATTTTCACACGCCTACCTCCAACAAAACCAAATGTGATTTAACCGTTCAAGCTATTTAATATATTTGCCGTTGTTGTTGAAGTTATTATTAGTACACAATATGGAATGGGTTTACTTCATCGGACTGCGAGGGTTTGGGTGTTGTTATTTATAGTTTATGTTTATCTTTAAATTGTATACAAACGGGCTAGGACGACCTTGCATCGAACCAATGATGCTTGTGTTTCATGACAATTTCCTGTCTCTTTTTTTCCGGATTTTTTTTATTAAAACGCTCACTTACGTTATTTTTGCTCGCATCCGGTTGTTAAAAGCGATAAACAATGCCGAAGGGGTTTATTCATTTATACACTACACCAGTCCATAATGTTCACAGGTGCATGAAAATATTAGATTTATTCATTTGAAATATTGTGCTTCTTCCATTTTTCCACCAGATCTCAAAAACCATCCGTTCACAAAACAAAGAATAGCAGCAACCCATAAAAAACAAAATAGATTCAATCGAAAACAGCTACGAAAGGTAAGCTGTTTTCGATTTTCTGTGTGACGTAGGTCAATATTAGCACAATTACAAGCGCTGGTTGTGGGCGAATTTGCGCCCCGCAACAGCAAGTAAGTCTCACAAATTCAATTAACTTCATACTCCTTTTTTGATTGAACTACCATGTATCATGAAACGAAATTTGAAAAAAACAAAAAAATTGCAGGAGAAAAGCGGCACACTGAACTTCTCAAGTTTCAAAAGTAGCTTCACCTCAAATGTCAATTTCCTGAAACGAAGGTAATTTATTCGTTTGATAACACCACAATTAATTATTCAATTTGCATTATTTATTCCCTTTTTTTGTTTTTTCATCTAATTTATATTATGATTTTTGATTTTGATATACCGAGGCGAATTTTGGGAACAAAAAAATAAATTTGCACCATGTCTTTATTTGATTTTATAATATCGTCATTTGAATCCATAAAGAAAATGGTGTATAGAACATACAATTTTACGCACAAAGACATTTGAAATATTGGATGGAGCAACTGGGGAAAAGAATGAAACGATTACCTTTATTTACATTTAGATAATTTAATAGACATGGTAATTGAACTGATGGTGAATACCATCGCCGTCCAATGGAATATTTCAAGTTTCTTTGAAGCAGTAACAAAAGTAATGACGAAACATTTTGCCCAGTGTTTTTTTGTGCATCAGACAAAAAATATGTTTCTCATTTCCATGAATCCAATTTTCCATTGGATTGAGCACTCATAATTTTACACTCAACAGCCACTCCATAAATAATGTAAATCCATCATTTTGAAACAATCATTCATCAAAACACTCGACACAATACACACACACACAAACAAACATCACTTCTCAATCTCGGGAAAGAAATTTTTTTGAACACCATTTACATAACAGAAACAAATTTTATTACCGTTTATTAATATACTTTTTTCTAATTTTCTTTCTTTCTTTTGACCGTCTCGCATATCAAAATTGTCTCTGCTCTGTGCTAATACAAAAAAATATACAAAATCCTTGTCGATTGAAACATATAATATGCAAATTGCGCACAAAAATACAAAAAAAACTGCACCAACCCTTCAATATGTTGCCACAACAACAACTCACATAATTCCTTTGACACAGACAGTAATTACGACATTTTTTTCCTGATTACAAACAAACAAAAAAAAACTCTTTAGTTTTCGTATGAAAATTTTTCCACGTATTTCCTTTGTATTTATTGGACTTTTGAATCTTGCATTTTTTTTATTTCAGTTTGATTTATTTTAGATTTATTAGATAAAATTCGTTTCGTTTTTGTTCTGAATAATACTCTTTGATAATAATAATATTTTATGACATATGTATATAGTTTTAGATTGTTCTATGTAGAATTTGCTTCTCTCTCTCCAATTCTGTTGCGAGTTGTGATTAATGGATCACGTGCTAATATAAATAAATTGTTGCTTTTAGATTTAGTTCGGGAGATTTGTCTTCCGAATGCGATGACGTAGACCCAAACGATCCAACAGGTACTGGTACTGGACGTGCGGCGCCTCCTCTTCAACAACAACCGATGCCGAATCCAAGCGGTGGCCCACCCAATATCCCACCACCGCCAGCTCCGACACGTGGTTTGTTTCATTTTTATTTAATATACTCGACGGTCGACGATGAGTGAGACGAAAAAATAGAGATGTGTTCGCCATTTGAAAAATTGATTATTCACGAAAATAATATTAATCATTTTAGCTCAAGCTGGAAATGCACCGGATCTTTCGTTGAGTTTTGGTAAAGGACCGGCACGTGGGACTAGCGCTCCGGCAAGCCCGGCAAAATCACGTGAAAGCTTATTGCAACGCGTTCAGAGCTTAACTGGGGCTGCCCGAGATCAAGGCGCATCAATTATCGGTAATTAACTCAATTTAATTCATTAGATTGTAATCGATGGGAAACGCCTTATTTCTACATTTTTCGACAAGCAAAATTACCTGTGTCAACGAGAGTTTCATGTACATTTTTAGGTGCTGCTGTTCAGAGTGCAACGCGACCAGCGTTCAACAAAGATCGTTGCTTTACTTTGCTTGTGCTCGATGATCAGAACACTGATTGGTCCAAGTATTTCCGAGGAAAGCGATTGCATGGCGACTATGATATTCGAGTCGAACAAGCTGAATTCAAGGTAAAATACTTGATTTTTTTCATTTAAGAAAAACATCCATGGTTAAAAGTGTCAAAATAAATTTTCTAGGAAATTGGACTAGTTTCAAGTTCGGAGAATGGAACGATGGTATCGATGTCAGTGTTTCGCGGTGGCACCAAGGTCAGTCAGATCATTTATTTTTATATACGATAATTTCATGTGAAAAATTGTTCACTTACACCCATTTTTCGTTATTTATTATGCTTACCTCTGCCCATTCCATTTGTTTTGGCACTCGACAGGTGATGCGTTCATTTCGACCAGATTTCGTACTGATTCGTCAGCCACCACGTGATGGTTCTCGCGATTATCGTTCGACCTTGTTGGGTCTTAAATTCTCCGGCGTTCCAAGCATAAACTCATTGAACTCAGTTTATCAATTTCAGGTAATTTTGATGTATTTATTTATATATGAATTCCATAAAATCAACTTAATATTCTTTTTTTCAAAACAAGTTACTCTTATTCATAAATAATCCGATTGGTTTTTTTTTGTATTTTGTTACAAAACTCAAATGAGCATGATGAAGATAAATAATTTTTGAAAAACATACAAATCTGTTAATAGACAAATAATTGAATTTCGACTCTTGTTATTCCATAGGACAAGCCATGGGTGTTTGCGCATTTGTTACAATTACAACGTCGTCTCGGAAAGGATAATTTTCCATTGATTGAACAAACATTTTTCCCCAATGCTCGCGAATTGGTGAGTCAAATTTCCTATTCTAGTATACATTTAACTAAAAAAAAAACTAACTTTTGAAATTGAAAATAGAAAAGAACTCGACTTTTGACATTGTTTCGAAACTCGCATAAGAGTCTTATAGAAATATTGAATTGAAGCTTGAATCTCTGATTGGTTAGTGCATTTCAAATCGTTGTGTATTGTTATAGCATACGTTCAAGAGGCGCCAGTCACTCAAACAGAAATTAGATGGATTTATTTTTCTCGATTTTTCTACGAAATAACAACAAGGTTGCATCTTATTTTATCAATCCCTTGAAAGCAGAACGAAAACATTGTTGACAAGCTGTTATTTTTCTTTTTCCAAAATTTATGGTACTTGAAACATCCATTGGGAAACTTTTCAAACAGGATATTTAAAACTTCAACTCAAACGAAAACAAACGACTCGTTTTTTTAGTTTCGAATTTTTCGCATGTGAACATATCTGAATAGCTGTAAACCAACACATGTGTATGCATTTTTCTAGTAAAACGAACGAAAAAAAAAATAAAAGCAGGAAACAAATTGCTTCATTTATCTATTCAAATGTTTTGTTGGCTAACCAATTTTAACTCACATTTTCATTCTAATTATTTTTGTACTCATACTAATGCTACATTCTACATAAATATATTTTACCGGAAAACGTCAGTTCATTGAGAATTCGATTGAGTGTTAAGTACGTGCTAAATTTAAATTTATCTGCTTTTACACAAAAACCTGGTTATAGCTGATGCAGTTTCTCATCGTTTTTTTTCTTTCAATTTAAATTATGATAAAACATCGAGACAACATGGTTGATTGAAAAGATTGCGTTAAATATATAAATTGAATGAGAAATGGTTGTCTTGGAGTGTGAGTCGATGTTTGTTTGCTTAGAAAAGTTGATCTCGTCGTTCTGTTAATCGTGCTTTGCACGTGTTATATGGTTGGCTGGGTCGCCAATGACATTTCAGTGGTTTTCCTTCTGGTGTATAATGACCGCGTGCTGGTACACAAGCGCCATAGTCAGTTTCACATTTTGTAAATGGTCGCCAATTACATGCACCAATCGATTGATGGAATCCTTCCATTTGGAACATCGGTTTGATCTGCGAAAAACCATGTGAACAGAAAAGTTTGAATGCAATTTACAAAATGTACCATGTCAGATGTAACTTACTTCACATACACATCCTTTTTTGTAGCCGCCGGCGAAACCTCTTCGCTCGACAATTGTCATTTGGGAATACTCTTTAACATAGTTACATATGTTGATCATCTGTGAATTGCCAGCAATCAAATAGAGTTTGCCAACTTTCAAATTCAAACCACCGCACAACGAGTCGATTCCGGGCGTTAGTATGCGTCCTTCACGTAGGAAACTGTCGGTTTGTGGCGATTTCTAGTTAGATAAATACATATTGCAATGTTTTTGAAAAGTTACTCGATTCAATTTTACACATGCAAAATACATGCAAAAATATTGTATATTTGATGTCTCTCACCTTGTATGCCTTCTTCACTTCAATTTTGTAAACATCATGAAAGTTGATCTTTTGATTTGACTTTCGCAACACTCTCGCCAATATTACTGTGAAAAGAAATGGAGAGAAATGTTCGTGAAAATATGTTCTGATTGAAATCAATGTGATTTTATACGATGAACCATGAACCGATTCGTCGACTGACTTTACGTTTTATTAATACATATAACATTCTCGCCGTTCATCGAAATGCAATTTTTCCACAGTTTCTTTTATGTACATAATAAATTCCAGTTAATGTGTAAAACTGAACACTTAACATGTAACGCAGACGAAAAACCTTCACACCAGATGCGAACAATCATCAATTTGGGTAAATGCATGCGAAATTTATGCGAGACACACACAAAAAAAAAAACATCGATGATATGAAAATTAAGTTTTGCTCTTTTAATGCATTCGACTGTGAATGTAATGCATTGTGTACAGTGAAAGACGTCGTTTCACAACACAAATCGATATCAAAATAACATTGTGGGCCCGAGCGTTTTCAATGCATGCTTCATCGATACATGAATGAAGAAAAAAACTTACCGTAATCTGAATCGCAGTACCATGATTGTGAATGTTTTGGCATACACATACAAGCTGTTGACGACTGGATCTGCATCAGCATTATGGCAATTGTTGCCAACACCGTCACTCCGGCCAATTGTCTCATCATCATTTTCTTCGTTTTTGCGGCTCAAGTACTCTTCTTTACACTGTAACTGAAATGAAAGAAAAAAAGCATTGGAAATTAAAGTGTAACGAATGAGAAAGCGGGTGAGAAGGAGAAAATAATTAACATGTATGTAGTGACTCTGACATTGATTACGATCGTATTAAATACGAATTTTACGAAACAACTTCAATTACTCATTCAATTACATTTCGATTTGGAGCTGGATTCTCTTAAAAAACAACACAACTACTCGAATCCAATCATTAGTCACAGATGGTCAACTTCCTACATTGTACTGTTTTGTTTTTGATGTATTTCGATGGTCGATACTGAGCAGTTATCGGCAATTGCTTTTGATACTTTAACTTATTAGCCAAATCGATTAATTGGTTTGACCAATTCAGGTTTTGCCGATAAAAAAAAAATATTCAAAAAAACGCGTGTTAATGAACCTTCAACATATAAACGATTTTGAACTGGATTTTAAATGGAATGTTTCGCATCGAAAACAAAAAAAAAATGTAACAATGCCAAAACCCAGACAAAATCAATATGTTAAATTTACTTTCCACGAATAAGCGATTTGAATAGCTGTTTATGAATTTATGTACACTCTACACACAGTTGAATTTCCCCAATAAAATAGTGTAATTTTTTAAAATTCATATGGAATTGTTCCAGGAAATAAAGGTAATATTTGATATAATAAAAATGGTGGTGTCTGTGGTATGAATCACCGCGTCAGCGTCCAAACAAAATTTTATCTCCTTCAGACTCTATAACGATCTGGCAAATGAATAATTTTGTCTGGTGTTTTCTTTGGAAAGAGTTCAAAGCAATTTGACGTCCGCCTTCAATTTTGTGGATACTTTAGTATAAAAATCGCACAAAGTAAATTTCCCACAACTCGTTACGAGTATAAATACGTAATTTATTGTGTGTGTAGCCGCCACAATGCCGTTGGCCAATGAAAAATCACAAATTTTACTTGCCACGTTTTTATCTTTGCGTTGCGTCGGGAGAGAGAATTGTTTACACACCGGTGAATTTATGGCTGTTTAAACTTCAGCGCGTGCAATAGAAACGCTAGTGCGCTCATAAACGAACGGACAATAAAGCACACAAGTCGGAAAAACTAGAACTAGAAAAGTTTTTTGGTTTCGACTGGTAATCTCGAAATGCAATCTGACAGCACCGAGTCAGCCAGCCAACCAACCAAGTTTTAAAATTATTAATATGATTTCCCCAATGGGTTGCATCATTCATTGCGTTTGATATATTCGAAATACAAAGGTACCTGTTAAGCGTCATGTACAATGGAGATATATTGCGGCATTATTACGAAAAGATAGTGTAACTCATCCGGACCATCTTCTGTTTCTGTTCTTCGCAATTTATTTGACTGTCTTTAGTTTATGGTGTATTTTGAATGTAAATTTTGTGAAAACTTTTGCATGCAATCGCAAACATTATACCTAGCCGCTTTTCTGTGATGTAGTGTGGTTTTATTACACATTACACGGCTAAATGTTGATGCAAAAAAAGAGCAATTCCAACTGTGAGTGTGTTTATGTTAATCGGTGGGAGCGAAAAAAAAGTAGCAACTGAAGCAATGAGAATATAAATGAAAATCGACCTTAACCTTGCTATGAATTTTTGCTTCAACAGTAAGCGCGCCTCAGTTGTATGTATAGTTTGTACATTTTCGGTATTTACTTTGCGCGTTTCAGCGCCCGGTCTAAGACTGTGCATTTCTATCTCTTCGACTTGTTATTCCTATTTAACGGTTTTGCTTGTTTTTCTCACCGATTCTGCTGATGTAAACAATAATAAACTTCAATTGAATGCAAACAAACCGACCGAATGTACGTGAACATCGAGCAAATGTTGATTGGAATTTCAATTTTTTTTCTTGCAGCCTTCATTTCCTTAACCACATCAAATTCAGCATAATAATGACAAACCATGGGAACTGAATCAAGAAATGACTCGTATGTTTTGTCTAAAATAATGAGAGTGAATCGATCGGATGTGGAAAAATAAACAACAGAAAAAATTTCCATTTTCCAAATGGCAAAAACATCGGAGAAAACTTTAAGAAAAGAGAGCATCGATGGTTCCGTTCACATTGTCGCAATGACAAAAGAAGCATTTTTTTATCTTAAAACCCGTAAATATTACATTAATGGTTATTGTTGCCAACGGATAAACGACTTGCCGACAAAATACTTTGAATTTTAATAAGCAGTCGGCAATTTTTCATTCAGAATTCCTGTGTGCTCTGAATAGCATCATTGAAATGCATTTTCTCTCATGACAACAACACATCGGTATATACAATAGCGGCTACTCTGGTGCGCTCGTATTTTAATTAAATGAAAATTTTAAATGAAAAATTACCATTCGCTTCGTTGTGCTTACGAATCTTGAATTGCGCTCTATTTTTACAATTTGCCTCATTCGTGATTCCGTAGAGGTTTTTTTTGTTGTTTTCTTATAAATTGTGTATACACTATACAATCATCGCACTATATGTGTCGGAATGAAGACAATATTGTGTTTTCATTTAAAATTCCACTGACGTTCCGAAAAAATCGATAAAAAAGTGTTATCTTATCTGAATAAAACAAAACAAAAAAGAGCTCGAAACGCAAACGGCGACAAGACTGCTGCGTTTTATAGAATGGGGTTTATAACGTGAATCAAAATAAATACATTACATAACTTGATATGTATTTTATATTGGTGTGATGAGATTGTGCTGGTGCCGTGAGTCATTCGGGAAAGTTGCATTTGCAAGCAGCAACATTTGCTCATCGAAATGTGTGTTTGCTGTTATTTCAATTCGCATTTCAATCGATTTCCCATCGAATATGATGCGTTGACATCGATAAATATTTATTTTTAGTATCAAAATTGATTGCACGTAGTGATACAGCTGCAGGGTAACTTACAAACCATCAATTGTTCAATAATACCACAGTAAGTTTGTGTTTATAACAAACACATCCAGGATACTTAAAAAAAAAACCCACTGAAATCAGTGGTAGATGAAAATATCTATTCGAGCATAATAAAAATAATTTGAATAAAAACCATGTGGATGACATGAAATTGCTTGCTGTAGTAACTGATCGTTATGCATGATATTTAGTCGGTGAATATTGGTAAGTCTTCGTTTTATAGTCGCATTATATTGACCCATTCATTGTGAATTTATGCATTATGTTCGAAAATCTATTGAAAATTTAAAGAGTCTTCCTGCAAAGAATTGAATTCATTAAATTCCATTTGTTTCGGTTTTATCGCGTTACATCAAACTCTCTGCATAATTAAATATTTATTCAATAAATTCAATTGACCCGAAGGGCAGACGGAGACTTTGTTCTACTTTCATTGAATAAATAATCAAAAAAAATATCTTTCTCTTTCATCAAATGCGCTTTGTGATACTTACTCACCGAAAAATATTAATTCACTCTGGCATCGATTTCATTCGCTGATGCGATAAACAAACTGTATGCATTTTTGTATGGTGTATACAGCTTATTTTGTGATGATTATACGGTATCTGTTGTTCGTGTACAGTTCTGCCCATACGGGCAAAAATCATCGTTATAATGAACAGTTTTAGTACATGTTCAGTGCCAATTAGGAGCTCATACGCATTCAATTATTTATTTGAATACAGACATTTTACTTACTACATCAACTCACATATATCCGATCATAATTGATTAAGGAAAGTAATTTTCGCATTAGCATCTGTTTTTACAGCCATTTCACATATATTTTGATGCATTTTTAATCCACTTTAACACAGACAATCTCTTTCATTTCTCCGTTTCTACCGTGAAAATGACCGGATCATTGCACACACACACATACACATATGAGCTTGAGCTTGAGCTAAGTAGCTATGCTCACAATTTAAGTGCACGCTAATAAGACGCATAAAATGATCTTGACAAATTATAATTCAGAGAAATATTCAATCGCAAGCTCGGAAAATATGCTCATTAGACTCGAACAAAGTAAGAGAAGATGAAGTGGATTTGAGACAAGTTTTTTGTTGTTGTAGCTAATACAATTCCATGGATATTAAATTCATGTTTGAGCGAGTGTGTACATTTCAATCGATAAGAGCATATGGCAGAAACGGTGCTAGAGATAACAAGACTTTTTTTTTTCTCGCACGATTATTCATGCTGGTTTCGTCGTTCTGTGCCTGGCCACACAGAATACAACTATCTCTACTTATTCGTTTACAGAGAAATGAAACTAATCATACTCTAGGCTATCATGTAAAAGGCAAACAAGATCCAGTTCATTTGAATTTTCAATTGCAAATGATGCGAATTGTTTACATTTTCAGTTAGTTATAGACCTTTGCACACACAAAAAAAAAGACCGGACGCGCTGCTGCGATGATTACACGTGCTATATCTCATAATCAATGTTTAAGCCCAAGGGTTTGTCGACAATTATTAATCGCACATTTTGTGCAAAAAACACGGTACACATTTTTTTGTTAAATTATTGTTTATGATTTCGTTTTGAAATATGTGAGTAATGTTTGGATGAGTTATAGAAATTGCAGACCAATTTTTTTTCTTACTCTCTTAATCGAAACGAATCGATGTGTATGACGTTGTTTATTGCCGCTTGCGTTGAAATTATTGAATTGTTTCGCAACTCTTTCTCATTGGTTCTAGATAAACTCAACTAAGTTGTATGGTATAATTATTGAATCGTAGTCGAATCGATGAATCAATTTCGTTCGTCGATTGAGAAATTCATTTAGTCCAATATTCTCAAGGCCTGATATCCAAGCACCACTTGTCTTGGCACGAGTAAAACTCTTATCACAAATGTGTGAGACACACAAAAAAGAAACAATTGCTCGTGTCGAGGTAAAAGTAAATCTCTTGACATTTCAACCTCAGAAAATAGAAGCACATTTTGATTACAATTTTCTCTCTCTCTCTCTCTCTCTCTCTCTCTCTCTCGGCTTTCATGACAGTATACAATTTTGAAAATGAGTTGTAACATGATGTCAATAAGTAATTGAGTTGTTAATCAACAGTCGTGAACGATTTGCTCGACGATGTGCTCGATGCACAAACCACGCGCTGGCGCGCACTCACACACACTCGTAGCATACATCGTATGGTGCATTGCACAATGTATTTAATGTATACCTTTTGTTTCATTGTTTCTTCTTGAAATAATCGACTTCGATATTCAACGACGATGTTAAACGATATATTGTTTTGTTTGGCGGTAAAGGCGGCGGGATGCTGATAGATTTCCACTAGGTTCGACTGATCAAATTGCTTGGCTTGTGGCGCAACAAAACAAATGATTTATACGATATAAAACGAAATTCAATGGCCGGTTGTTACCTCTATCGAATGAAAAAAGAAAAATATATGGTGAAGCCCGTCATTTTGCGCTCATTCTTTATCTATTTCAATGAAACGGAACGTATTCGCGATTCAAGTTCATTCGCCTTTTCGAAGTCAGCGCGCACATTTTTTTTGTTTCACCACAAAACAAAAAAAAAATAACACATATCAAGATTTTACATCAAAAAATCACGTTTTTCGCTGCCGGCAATCACAATATCGATCTTTTGCACCGGTGCCGTTTCTATTCTAGATGCGCACATTCAATAACTATATGATTTTTTTTTATCATGGCTTCATTCTTCTCATATTTTTGCCACTATATTTCGGTAATATTTTTTTGAAATATTTACCACATTTCGACTGTGTTTTGCTTTTAAAGTGTTCGGCATATATTTTGTTTTCCGCGAAATAAATTCGAAAATAAGTTGAAGTTCGTAAAATTTCATTTTCTCGTAAATTTGGTGTTCGGGCTTAATGCTGGGTAAATCAGTGTTGTAAAAATAGTTTCTATATTGACATTGGGTCAAAAGCATTCGAGCATATCCCCATTTTCGAGCTAAGTGAAATGAATCAATTGCGAAATGTATGGCATCGAAACCAAAATGACATGTTTGCCAGCTGCTGACATTGTTTTCACGATAATACTAAATACAGTGTGGCTAGAGCGCCGAGAATTGTATTTCGATCTCTCACGAGACTCGTGTAAAACTATTTTCAAAATTGTGGCAGCCAAAATTGTAATGGCTTTTTACGATTTAACTGTCCACATTTCGACATCAATATTTGTTTTATATATTGGGCTTAAAATGTACGCGAGAAAAATGTGGTTTTCATAAAATGTAACAAAAATTGGTTGGACGCCCTTTCGCAATGATGAGAGCGCCAGACGGGAGGGGAAACAAAGTTAGAAAGTAAAATGATGTGAAAACTGGTAAGCCGAACGCAACTTGAGAAATGTGATCGAATCGCAGCATTGCAGCAGCCACCTCGAATTGCATACCGCAATGCTTGATTGTCTCGTGTATGCAATCACAGACCGAGAAATGATATCATGTTTTATATGTATTCGCTCATCGCAACTATTCAAAACCGTCTACTTAGATATCATTTACCGAATGAATGCCATAATTTACAACAGTTTATATGCAATTTATTCGCATTTTGGCATCGCACACAGTCGCCATACTGCACACATTTTCTTTCGTCTGACATTTTGCAGCGATATTAATGAAGTTTTACAACAGTGTAAATATATATACTCACTGAAACTACGGTGAAAATAACAAAACCGGTGTGAAACATTTACACACTCTCAATTTGCAAGGCACATAAATGCTAATATATCTACCGCAACATTAGAAAAAATGGATTTTTGCCAGTCGTGCTCAACAGAAAAAAAAAACGGTTCCCAAATATTTCATCAACCGAGCTGTCATTTTCTGTGTATGTGTACACAAAATGAGAAAAACAAACCATTGAACAGATAACAGCACTTTTATTTTCTCCCATGGCGTAATTTTGTAATTATAGAATGATACACACACTAAATTGTAAGTTTTATTATTATTCAAGTAGTTGCAATATGCCACTTTTATAAATGATGTTAAAATATGAGAAAATTAGTTTACTTTGGCTTAGTCCGTTCGGCATCTGTGTATCATCGGAATAAGCTCAGTTTAATGAAATTCAATGGAATCCTTATTTCAAAGCACTGGCAAATGCTCAGATTAAAAACACGTTTTAAAGATTTTACACAACAAAATGATGTCAGCATCAAAAACAAACACCATCTAATTGAAATAGATAAGAATTGCTCTATTTATACTGTAAAAAAGAGTTATTTCATGCACTTGAGTCGGAATTACTTAGAAAATGGAATAGAAGTGTGGCTGACTTTTGAAGAAAATGACAAAGTGAACGACGATACGGATGAATTACAGAACGAAGAATATATTTTACGTTTGTGCTTTGAGTATATGAGTACTTTGTAATATAGTTTACGGCGAAATTTTACAATTGTGATAAATTAAATAGGATCCGTGTGTAAAGTGGTAGAAAAGCGTAAATCAAAAAGTAATATTAATAATAACTGCCGTCTGTGAAATGAAACCAGCTAATAGATCGACTTTAAAACAAGAGATTTAACTCACTTTCGTACCACTTTGTAATGCACAACATCAAGTGCAACCAGTCAAGCGTGCGCACATGACACAAACACGAGATTGAGTGCACTTAGAACTTTATGCAGCATCTCAGTTGCGACGGACGAGGAAAAATTTATTTTCTGACGACAGAGGACAAGTGAGAGAGAGAGATAAAGAGCGAAAAAACGACGGTCGACATTTAGTGTATTTCGGTGTTTTCTTAGTGCGCTCGTATGTACATTTCTATGGTTTCATTCCAGTCATTGTTTTAATTAAAGTCTGTACATGTTTGCCGCTGTGTGCCAAGTTATAAGACTATCAAGTACTTGCAATAAAAAAAATTTATTGCATTTTATGCACATAACTGGGTCACCAATCAGTAAATACCCGACCGCAAAACAGAATAAAAATCAACTGCCATTCAGAGTTAGTATGTTACTTGCAGTTGAGCATTTTGTGATTGTGTGTAATACGGAAATAACAGTGGAACCGTAAAAAAATGAGCCAACACAAATATATTCGTTTGAATGTACGATAAAATTTGGTCTGATTTCAATGATTCGGTTCGGTAAGAAAATATAATGTGCTGGCGCACAGAAACAAACTGAAGAAAGAAAAGAATAATAATAAAGAAATGCGCTGATAGTGATATGAAGAATCTTGGGATTCATAAATTTCTCCAAATGCATAAAGGCGCATTCAAAAAGCAAAACAATAACAAAGCAACAGACAAAAACTCGCATATCAAATGTCATAAAGTGAAACCCACAATGGTGTATGTAAATCACAAAATTCCCACGACTTTCTTCATTTCAGTTTGAATATTTGTTATGACCTTTTTTACGAATTCGATTCGGATCTATATATATAATTGTGTCGTCGTCGAAACAGTAAACAAACATCGATGAACGACAAAGCATAAATGCGTGCACTTACCTAGACTAGAAAGGCACCCGGGCCACAAAACAAACATCCAACACAAAATAAGAGCATCCAATAACAATAACCGTAGAGGTTTTTGTGATTTTCAGCATTTCTTGCCATCAACGAAACCCAAAACGTCGTCATCGTCACCCAATGATTTTGTTTTACTTACGTTTTGTCACGTAACATTTTAAATAGATTGTTCATGTAAGATAAACTAAAAGGAGCGAATGGTGTTGTGACTTTAACAATAAACCATGATAATTTCTAGGTCGAGAGAAAGGTAAATGAGTTCATTTTTGTTAATGTGGAAGCAAATGAAAAGGATACAATTCGATCAATCAACAACACCGAGATGGATTTGTGAATGCCATTATATGTGTTGGCATTTCCACTCAGAATGTTGGAATGTGTGAAAAAATCCGAAATGTGTGAGAAGAGAAGCAAGAAAAAAACGATGTTGAAATGGAAATGAGGTGACTTTTCAAAAATTCTTATCACGCCATGTCAACGTCACTCATAAAAATGCCTGCGTCTACAGACACTGTACCAGATTTCAATTTTTGATACCCACGATGTGCAAAATTACGTGAACTATTGCAGTCACACTTGGTGAATCTATAATTTACTTTGAATTTGTTGAGCCATGAAATTTTCGTCTTGTTTATCTTTTGAATCGAAGCACACGCGAAAGAAAAACGAAGTTGGAACAATCTAAAAATGAAAAATATCCAAAACACGCCGAACTTAACTTAGAAACAACTTTTTTTCTTACTCGATTGTCAGCATGTTTGACCTGCATTCTTTTTTTTCATGCTGTTTGTGTTTTCTTTTGTGTCGAAGCACAAGTTTTGTAATTTAATTATTCGCTTGCAGTTTTTTTCACATCAATTTTCATTTAATTTGTGCAGTTTTTTGTCAGGTTCATTACACACACATACATACACATGACAAGTTGATAAATCTCTGTGCAAAAACTAGCCTAAATGAAGTCAGATTAATATAAATGTATGCTTTACATCGGTTTGATATTATCAAAAAGTAATCTAATGCTGACGTGTTTACACAAATATTTCGAACGGCTTATGGCGATACAGTCACGATACAGACACAAATTTCAATGAACAAAACACAAAAATTAAACGAAATTTACGCATTGCTCAGCATTTGCAGGCAAACCGTGATAAATTCACAACTGAATGTGACAGTTAAAATTACATATGAATTCGTTTATTGGATTTAATCATGCACCTTTTGAGTGGGAACCAAAGGCGAATATTGCATTTGCATTATGCCATATTCAGCATGTTTTTAAAGCTTCGTTCGGTGTTTGCGAGCTGATTTTTTGGTATTCAATTTATATTGAATTGTGATTAATTTTGCAAAGTGCTACACGAAAATTTATTTTCGTTGCATACAAACGGAATCAATTCTATTAGAATAGGCCATAGTTATTTCGTGTGCAATAATTGCATTGAATTGTTCATTTAGATGGAAATTTTGAATCAAGTTTTGCATATCAAATTATATGAATCTATTCTAGTTTTTCATCGCCATCAGCTCTCTGTCTCTGTCATGCCACAGCTGAACAATGACAGCAATCTCTCTCTCGAAAATGAATGTTACTTTTTTTTGTTCATTCAATAAATGCAAATTAGGTTTGCCTTGCACAGAT
Organism: Contarinia nasturtii; assembly: GCF_009176525.2. NCBI lineage: Eukaryota > Metazoa > Arthropoda > Insecta > Diptera > Cecidomyiidae > Contarinia > Contarinia nasturtii. The sequence continues at coordinate 3,291,709 of NW_022198157.1, read as the reverse complement.
CGAATCACTTCCAGCCAGTAGCTATAATAAAAACAAATGCCAATAAATTCTTAAAAGGTTCAGAGTATCTTGTTCGTTATTATAATTCCGTTTCATAAATGTAAATAAATCTTGAGAGTATTTGAGAAATGCCGTTTTAATGGGGGTCATTTAAGATCATTTGTACAAAGTGTACGCGCTTATTTTCTTCTCAATTCTCAGCTGCAAGGCAAAGCGTATTTTTTGAAAAAACGACAGAAACGATAGATATAAATAGCAAGTAAATGTTCGACGGAGATAAATAATATAATTTAATATACCAAAAATAATGCAATCCCGCATCAATGATTTAACATTGTGTGCGGCGTTAAATGATTGAATTCGAGCAACAAGATACAGTTAAGAGAGTGTTTATTGATTGATAAACATGCACATCCCAAATAGTACATGAGTTTTTTTCTCTTAATTGTTTGAATAAGCTTGTTAATTGTGTAAATTACTTACGATTTTGTGCTCTACTCTCTTGTATTCGTTACACAAAGACACTTGTTGTTTTCGGTGTTTCGTCGTTTTTCATCTAATTTTATCTGATGTATGGTGTTTAAATGTAAATCCGTTACACAATTGACTTGGTTCAGTAACTGTAGTTTATGTGATTGTTGGCACTTTATACTTGATTGTATGAATCGATATTGAGAAAGAGTCAGCACATGAAATTCTGTTTAATTCAATATTTCCGCAATTAATTCTTGTTAATGGAAAACATGTAAACAAGGCTTACACAGAAGAAATGGACACTGTTCGTCACAAAAATTGTAGAAATCAAACACTTTTTTACACTCAAAGTCAGCAATTTTGATGTTGCTCGTTTTCACTTTATCAGCTCTATTGGCAATGTCAATTACTTTAATTGAATCGTGTTTTCACTTCAAAACTTAAAAAAAATTATTGATTTCACTGCATTATTCAATTCACGAAACGATTTAATTCTTTTTCATTTACGTTTTAATAAATCAAAATGTATTTTCTCTTCGAAAATCAAAGTGGTTACGCTCGTGGCGTTTGTAACGATCGCTGTGCTGTCTTAAAACGAACTAGCTGCTTGTTGCGGTGATTTTAAGTTTTATATGAAAAGGCTTTTACGCGCAAACGTTAACGTCTCAGGAGCGTATGTGTGATTGCTGACTCTCGTTCCGCGTGTGTGTGCCGTTCTTCGTTTCTTTTCAAAGTCCGGAGAGGCAAAAGAGAACTGAAAGATAGAGAACGCATGCATGTACTAAACTCATTCGATGTTCTCATCGTACTCAAATTGATCTCATTCTCTCTCTCCCTGTGAAGAGAGAAAAAGGTTCTTCTTACTATCTTCCTCGTTTCTGTTTTGCTCGAGTCATTTTTATTTTTACTACTTGAATGAGCGATGTGATCATTCATAATTCAAAGCGTCTCCCCCTTTTTTTGTTTTGTTTATGCGTGTTGAGGTTTTTTTTCGTCGCATTTACGTTAAAATCACGTTGTCATCGAACGTGCACTGCAAATTGATTTGTGGTGTTAGCTTTGACCGCTTTTGGAACACCATCGTTTGACATGATGAATAGCGGCGTGACGGATTAATCAATTTATTATCACCACCAAGTGTGCGCTGATATGCTGATATGCAAATGGATATAAATAAAGTTTAATTACTTTGATTTGTGTGATGAAATTCTCGCGTTTTCTTTCGGTTTTCTTTTTTCTCACACCAGAAAGTGAGCCATATTACTCCAAATTCGATAGTGATTTTTTTAAACTCATTTTATTTAGCGACATTTTTGTTGTTATCGGTCGTACTATGGCTTAGCTTATTCAATTTTATTACTTAATTCTTGGATTTGATGTGATTATTATTTTGTGAGTGGGTTGTGTAGGAGTGAATTGTGTACAACAATCGTACAAATCGAATGCATACACTCAGTATCGTCGCTTCTAGAAACCAATTTTAAAATGAGGTTTCGTATTCAGTTGGCTCGTGATTTTTGTCAATTTAATGTGTGTGTGTGTGTGTGCATCCGAAAGTGAACACGAAATGGTTAAAAGGTGATATTCCGTATCAATCAACGACACATTTCTTTTGTTTCGTAAATCTTTCCATTTATTCCAATTTATTGTGAGCTCTCATCTCGACCATTTCTCATTCGCGAACACTTTTGGCAGACGTACAAATTTCCGTTCTTGTTTTCATATTTTTTTTATTTTTCGGTATTTTTCAAAACGTTCATATTTCACGCAAAAAAATTGTTTATGATGTTTCGTAGAACCGTGGCCGCGTTATTAATAGAAAAACAATTTTCTACGACGGGTTTCGCAATCAGACAAAATTATAATATCGATTTTCTCTTCAACTCATTTATTCGAGAAGATGAAAAGAAAAGCGGTGGTGTTAAGACAAAAACAAAATCCCCAAACGTCAGAATTTAATGATGCCAACTCCATATATTGAGAGACTTCGAATATTTTAAGTGCCTTTAGACAGTGAGTGTGTTTGTCTCTTTTTTGGTGGCACTGTCTCATTTGCAAAATGCATCGCATGGATTTATTTTGCATATCGAAAACCAATAAATTGCCGTATGTCTATAAATCTTTGCATTACAAACGACTGCTGATAATAATGGGACGCAATTGATGCAGTCTTTCTCTCATTTTCTCGCTACGGTGCGCACTCAATTTACTTGCAAAATAATGCATACACCATTGCAAATGGGATTTTATCCGTTTTTGGCACGGAACCTTCGTTAAGTGTTACACAATGAAATAATTGCCCATTGTTTGGCCATATACAACTTCACCGGTGTCATATTAGTCGCAATTTTATGCATCCATACAGTTATAAGATATATTTTCTTTATTGTTGTTAAAGTGCGTTTTTGTTCACGTCATATGGATAAACTTGCATTGTTTGTTCAACCCATGTATGTGGTTTTGGTTTAATGACAAGCATATTGTTTAATGAAAAACAAATACCATGTACATGGACGAGTGGTTTTTAGTATGATATGCATGACGTAAGTACAACATTTTTTAGAATAAAGTCATCGCATTTATGAGGATTTTTTTTAGAAATGTTTATGGTTCGAGAGAAGTTTGAAAAATGTTCAACTTATATAATTCCACACATTTCGAATATTTGCGTTGCGCTAGATCATTCTGCTATGTTTAAACGAATTTTAAGCGTCTTATTCTTCGATGAATCCATTAAATTCTTCAGCTGATTCATCACGCGGTCACAGACACGTGCGACGTGTTAATTATTTTGCCGCTAAAAAAATACAGCAAATCGTCTGGCAATGAGTAATCTCGTTCAAGGCAAATGCTGATGATTCCGAAAACTTATATGAATGTAAATTATTCAACATAGTCGAACTTCCGTGAAAATCATTCAAAATAACATCATTAAACCATTTTTAAATATTTAGAGAATTTTCAATGCCATTAATAAGTGTTTTTAATTGGAATTGTTCGTCGGAAATTCGGAAAATGGGAAAACAAATCCTTCCGACCGATGAGTAAGCCATTTGATATGCCAGTCGACGAGAATGTATGTTTTGAATGCAAATTTGTAAGCTATGGAAATGTAGCAAAGTGTCTTATACCTCTCTCTCCCTCTCTTTATCTATCTCGTAAAATGCATGCACAAAATTCGACACACAAATTGCGCATTCATTCTCGTTCTCACACGAAATATGCAATTTCTGTGATTTATGTCCGCATGAATCAGGTTCATTTGCAATTTGTTCTTCATCTCTTCTATTTTTTTTTTTTGTTCTCTGTTGTTTCGACATTCGACCACCCGATCGAAAATATACGTTAAAGTTAAAAATAGTTATAAATCAATGGTGTGTATGGTGTTTTTAAGTAATCATGTTTACGCTTATTTTGTTAGCTCGTGAAAAACATCAACTCAATCTAATTATATATGAATGGTTCATCAATGCCAAAACGAGTAAAAATATATATATGTGTGCTAAAAACATAAAACGATTTAAAGAAATCCAATAAAATGGTAATTTGGTTCTCATTTTCTCTCTCTCTCTTCCGTTCCGATATTTTTTACAACAGTTTTCGCAACAATTTTCGCAGCAAAAGTATCCGTATGTATTGAAAGCTGGTCACTGTCATGGCGGGACAGCCACGGCAAAAATTGAAAATGCGAGCTCATTGCAGGATGCAGCTGGTTTGCTAAGTGGTTCTGGACTTGCAGACACTCAATGCTACTGTACATTGGAACCATTTATCGACGCTAAATTTGATGTGCACGTTCAGAAAATTGGCAACAACTACAAATCATTCATGTAAGTCATTAAAAAACACGCTTCAACAAATAAAATCAACACGTTTCACATTATGAATTGAGGAGTAAATGTGAGAATATATCAATCACATTAAGGGCTTCATTTCACATTTATTGACTTTTCAACCGTTACAATTGGTTTTATTTTTTATTTTTCATACCAACTTAATTGATTTCTTCATTGCAGGCGCAAGTCGATTTCAGGCAATTGGAAAACCAATCAAGGATCGGCAATGGTATGGTTTCGGTTTGAATATTTTGCTGAATTTTCATTTATATTCATATTTCGTTTGTATTTACAGCTGGAACAAATTGCAATGACCGAAAAATACAAGAGCTGGATTAACGACGTAAGTATACATCCAAACACGAATGCTGTGCACGCAATGTATTCATGAATATTTTAAACACCAATTCAAAACACTGATCGTCGTCATTTCTTTCTTCATACGCTTTGTTCGGCATCGGTGTGCCAAGGAATTCATTGTTTACAGCACAAAATATTCACGCTACGCTAAATGGCGTACGCATATTTCTCGAATTCTTTCGATGGAACGCATGCGCACTTACCGACATTAATTTAACAAACGCATGCTGAATCGAATGATGTCATTTCGCGTTAATCGACAAATTAGTAAAACTTACTCACTTGTACATGTTGGTGACGTAGTCGATAAGCATGCCGCGCTTGTGACATACAACAAATGTGACGGGATCGATTAGCAAGAAATTACATTATCATGTTTTGCTGTCATGCCGTGTAAAATGCAAACAGAAATTCCAAATTTGGTTTTGTGAGAGGCGCTTCGATTGAGTCGTTTTGTATGTATATCAAATGTATTACGTGTAAATGCAATTTCAATGGTTATTACCATTTACTTATTACTCAATACGATACGGCAAAAGACGAGATGGAAAAAAAATATATTATGATGTGTACGGAGTCCGTACTACGGACACTTTTGATGATGTCATCAAATTCAATTGTCTGCAGAATAATTTTTCAAAACGAATGTCTGATGCATTTCAATGATGCGAATGCATTGGATATTGGATTTTTCTCTGAGAGATAGAGAATAGATTGAAGAAATAAGAAAAACAAAATCGAAAAAGAGAAAAAGATAAAAAAAGCGAATGGAAGAAATTGATTTGTGGATAATGTTCACAAAGTGAATGGATTTCATGATTTTATTACTTTGACACTTTTTAGTATCCATAGCAATAAAATGTAAATTAGATGCGCTATGTTCGATCAACAAATGATGTCACTTTACAAATGCGTTTTACTCTGACGCAGTTCTCTCTCTCTCTCTCTCTCTCTCTTGTTGATATTTTACCGGGAATTTCGAACACCTTGTAAATTATTAAAACGAACTTGACTTAGGTTCTGAACAATTGATTCTATAATTAATTTATTTTGTGTTAAATTGTGATCGATTCGATGATAAATTAATCAATTAATATGACAGAAATGAGTGGGAAATGTTGACCTTTAAGTGATATTTATTTATAATATTTGTTCATCAATTTAAGACCGAGTGTGCATTATAAATTTGCAATTTAATTAAGTCCGACGTTGCATCTCGCGACTGCCATACATTTCAACCAAATTATTTGCATAAATGTTGTTGAACAATTTTTAGAAACTACAAGCAACGGCACACAATTCATATAATAAACAATCCCGGAACAAATAGTTTCGACATTTTTATTCCAACGTCAGATAATTTTATTGTATTGCACCAGATCGTATTCATTCATTCCAGCAAAGTCACATAATTGATCACTTATTTTATTTACATTGTGTAGTTAATGAAGTTTTATTGTACAACTTTCAAATCATTCGGATAATAAAAAAATAAAAAAAAAGAAAATAATTTTGTGTGAAATGAATTGTTCTACAGGTTTCTGAGTTGTTTGACGGAATGGAAGTGTGCGGTTTATCGATTGTCGTTGCAAAAGATGGAAAAGAGTACATTGTATCGGCTTGTGATAGTACATTGACACTCATGGGAGATACACAAGAAGATGATCGTCGCCACATTGCCGATATCGTCGTGACACGCATGCAGGTTTGTAAAAAAAATGAAATTGACACAATTGATTGAAGAAGCTAAAATGTAATTTCTTTAGAATGTCTGTCGCCCACCATTGGGTGGTCAAAAAATGTCGCAGCGTCCATCTGTATCATCATCGTCGCGTGGTAGCCCATCTGAAGAGAATGCACCGGCCGTTCCGCCGACTGCAAGCTATTCACGAGGCTCGTCAATTTCGGGTGCACCACCACCAATTCCGGAGCGTTCAACACCCGGACCAGGATCAATTGGTCGTCACGGCAGCTTGAGCAGTGTCTCTTCTGACTTACCACCAGAGCCCACTGAACGTGCTCCAACTTTGGCAAGTGTTGGTCGTCGTGATTCGGCAGGTAAAAGAAGAATTTAACAAAACAAAAATACAATTGCTTTTAAATCAAAATGTTACATTAAAAATCATTTCAGCTTCGCAAACATCAACCGGTTCAAAGACATCGTCACGTGCAGCACCGACCAGTCAAACATCGGTGGTCGAAGATGCCGAGGATACGATGAAAAATTTGCGTAAAACTTTCGCTGGAATATTTGGCGACATGTAGGAATTAGCTGGCAAAAAACGTGGAAGGACTAGCGATACTGGTTCGTTGACATCAGTATCAGCTCAGTCACAGAATCAAACACCCTCATCAGTCACATCAACCACATCAAGCAGTGTTTTTAAATATGATCAAATAAATAAAACCGCAACCATTCCAAATAGCAATAATTTGGTTAAAAGTGATTTTACTTCTAATTTGGATAGTACAACGATCGATACAAATACAAATGCATCTTCAGGTTCTTCCAACGTTTTAAGCGCCTCGATGGGGCCAACACAGGTTAGCGCAAGCTACAGCAAATTCCAAACAAATACGTTAAACCCATCGGAACGTATAAATCCATTTGATAAAAATAAGACGGCATCAAATGTGACACCATCTACAACAGCGACATTTGAATCCACCTCTTCGGTGACATCGTCATACACGAGCAGCGCAAGCGGTTCGACATTGGATGATCTAACGAAAAATCGGTACGATAAATATCAAGGAGCTACAGCGACAACAACAACAATTCAGTCGACTAGCCGATACGGAGCGCCAACAACGAGCTCCAGTTTATACTCAAGTGACAGTGATGTAAAAAGTACAACTTCAGCACTTGGTAGTACTACCATATCATATGCCACTGGAAGTGATTTGACAAAAGCCGATTACAGTGTCACCGCAAGTGATGACTATTCGAGAAAAAAGCCGGCAGACACAATCACATCGAAAACTGTTTCATCCAGTCAACGCGCAAATGCTGCCAAATATGCCTTTGAAACATCCAAATACTCGACCGGTTCGATGTCCGATTCGGAGATCATTTTTGGTTCAAGCGATACTCTGGACCCACCATCAAGGCGATCACAATTTGGCAGCAATAATTCAAGCACAGTTGATGCATCAAAATCAATTTATGAATCAAATCGAAGTATGTCATCGTTCAATCGCAGTTTGAGCGTATCTTCGGATACAAACGGTGATTTTGCAAACGATCCACGGGTCAATACATCGTATCGCATTTATGAAGGGATTAATAACGCTGCATTCCAAGATTTTGATTCACCGGTTAAAACAACAACAGCATCAACAACAGCATCATCGACTATCCCCGAAACTGCCACCAGTTTTTCATCAACATACATTAGCGGCAGTAAAATCTTCAACGATGACGATGACGATGACTACGATTTGAAATAAGCATTTTGAAACAGTTTAAAATGAATATATAATTTTATTTTTAAGAAGAGTATGTCTTTTTTGGGTTCAAATACACATTTTTGATGAATATTATTAGCTTCGAAATATTATGCATTTCGTTTTGCTATTGATGTATTTCATTTAATATAAATATTTATTTCGAATTATAGAATAATATAGAAATATGTAGCCTCTGAAGTTTCTTGGTTTCATAGAACATTTCAGTGCTTATTTTGTTTGATTTTATTTTAATTAAAATGACTAAAACCATTTACACGACTAACCAACTTCAACAAAATTATTTATTAGGACATTGAACAAGGAATAATATATATAATAAACAAAATTATGATATTATTATTAATCGTATGCTAGATCAAAAAAAGAAAAGAAATTTCAACATATTTGATAACCAACCAAAAAAACACTCACAAAATTATTAATATTAAAACTTATAATGATTACGTTCGATTTAAATTGATTTTAAAGATCTTTTGTTCGAACAAATCCGACGAAAGGAGGTAGCCAAGGGATCTTATAATTAATATTATATTATGTGAAATGCTTTACATGTTGAATGGTGACTCGCACAGTACAACGATTTGAGCTCTTGTAAAAGAAGATCTTTCTTCAAACGTTTGGTCGCCCATATGTTTTGCTTAAATTATTAACAATGTCAATAATCAAAAAAAGGAAATAACCACATTACATCCTTGATAAGTCAGAAAAAAACACCAAATTGTTTCAACATGTTTCAATTTGTGTTGTATTTTTATGTAGTATATATTGCTAAATGTTGTTCAAAGAAAACTCTATCCAATTTCTCTTTAAAAAAATAATCTATATTTAATCGTTTTGATTTGAAGTTGATAACTTGATGTTTTAAATGTAATTTCTTCTCTATCTGATCTCTGAAATTCGTTTTAAAAGTTGAGATTTTCGCTGTTTCTAAATCAGAAAAACAAAACTTCAATAAACACGAACATGTATGTGTAGTGAAACCAAAATAATATCGAAAATGACAATATGATGAAAAGATATGAGAAAACTTTTTAAATAAATATAGTTAAGAAAAATATGCATTCAAATCTGCATGTCTCTTTAAAAAAGGGCCACAAAGAATATCGCACTATCGTAACAGACACAAACAAATTTACCCTTTTTGCATCTAACGAAATTCCAATGAACAACTGTTATGGGCTAACTTGTGTCTTTGTACTTTTAATGATGAAGATTATACAATAAACAACTGAAAAGAACAAAAACACACAGAGAGAGAGGGAGAAAGATGCTGACGGGTCTCTGGATACGATGTCTGAATTACAAATAATTATAAAATACAAATTAAATTATTCAGCAAATGCGTAGCAAAGATAATATTACTGGTAATCTATTAGATAGATAGTAAGAACGGTACACCGATATTTATTGTTAAAAAAGTAACAAATATTAAATGGTTAAACAAATCTTGAATTATAAATGAAATGTTAATAATTGCCATCAGGTTTATGTTAAATTTAGTTTGTTGATTTTATTTTTATTCGGTTATTACAATAATTCGAAATTCGAATGCAAATTCCTTACTATATCCCAGAGTTGTTTTAAAAGAATCCAAACGTTTTTTTCCGCACACAAACGACAATTCTTTCCATCATTTTTCATCGTCGATTTATTTCCCATTCCCGAAATTTGTTCAACAAATCAGTTGATTTATTTCCCGATTTCATAAGAAAAACGTAGTTTAGTGTAAGGAATTAACAAATTCGCAACGCCTGATCGGAGTGAGGAGTTTTGAAAAGCAATTAACGTCGCCTTCGGTGATTTATTGATCACCAAAGACACCATTCAATATTCATATTTCCATGATTGTAAGAATATTTTCTGCATTTCATTTCGATTTTCGAAATGTCGACAATTTTAATATCATTTCTCTTAAGCTTACTTGGTTAGGTTCGATAATTTCTTCTTCGATTTTATGTACAAATATACTTTGCTTTTCTTTTAAATTTGAGAAATATTTATATCGATTTAAAAATACTTTAAATTATTATTATGTATAAAAGAAAAATCATGAGACATTTACAAAATGAAACGAACCCACATCAGAACGACATATTTCATAAACATTGAAGAGACATACAAACAAACAAACAAAAAATTATAGCATCAGTCACAATAATATATACACGCCACACTTGTATAGGATGGCAAATAGAATAGTTGTTAGATTGATTGCACACACACAAATACACAAAAATGCACATACTATATTAACAAAGGAATAACAAACGAAAAATCACACATTTCAAGTAGAATCTGGCAAGTATCTGGCATTTGACAAAACGAACATTTCATATTATCATCTGAATTATAATTACAAAACAAAAATTCAAATAAAAACAACACAAGACATGTGTACCTTATTGAAGACTTCAAGCGACACAAAACCGAAATAATTTCAAAAGAATGGTTCTATCATTGATTACTGAGATATATTATGTAATTGAATAAAATTACAAACTTATTAAACATATACAATTATAAATAAAATTTAAACTGAACTGACATGTCTTTCAATTTTAGCGAATGCTAACCATAAGAATTATTTCATATTTCGGATACATTTCGAACATTGAATGAATTTTGACGTTAAGAAATTGTAAGTATGACTTTACCATTTGTTCAAAGACTATAACTGTAACAAAATTTAGTCAAATGAGTACAATTCAAAGAAATATTTGTCATTTTGAAGGTAGAAAAGGTAACGATTCTCAAAAATGATCGCAAAGGATCAGACCAAGTATTTCAATGATTTACACAAAATATCGAAGATATTAAGAAAAGTTTCAACTCTACCGAAACGCAATCGACATTATTAGATAAGTGATAACTACACCAACGTCTTCACTCCGTATCCGATTCCATTCCAATAAATTTAACGAGTGGAAATGATCTTTGGAATACCTCATCTAGCTTTTTTTTTTGGTTCAACTATTGTGTCTGATATTATTTTAACCCTCTTTTGTAAAACATTTTCAATGCGAACAGATCAATTTCGTTTTATTTATATGTCAATAAGTTTTTTGAAGGCAGTTCAATTGTTTCACATATGCATTTCAAAAGATACTTCGATTGGTTAGTAAATTGTTCGATTTCCCGTTTTTCCAGGAATTATTAAACCGAATCCTTTGTGAAATGAACATATTGCATTACGTCCATTTGGCATAAGATAAACCTCATCGACGCTATAATATCTTTTCTCCGGCTGATCAGAATTTGCGAGCTTAATCTGGAAGTATTTCTGTAAGATTTGAACAAGTTGATGTAAAAAAATATTCTTGAAATTTACATTTTTAACGAGGAATTTTACTTACGATTGGAAGTTCGGTATTTTCACTAAGAATTCTGTCGACCTTCAGTTCTGAAAATGGAAATCAGTTAATGAAGCACATGTTGATAGTTTTTGTTATTTTGGAAAATTACTTTCACCAAAGTCTTGAACGCCTCTCTTTTCGAACTCTTTGATTGCTTTTTCTGCTGATTTCATGTGTTTTTTCTTCACCCACGAATATTCATTGATGATTTTTACTGGATTTTCTTCTGTGCTCACTGGATTATCTTTCCATTTAACCAAATACTCAATCTAAAAATAGACAGTGAAGATGTGTAATATTTCCTAACGCAAACACTTTCTAAACCATGTTATGCCACATGATTACGGTTTAGCTATTGTTATAGCAATATGATATTCTTGCAGTTCTAGGACCTGAAATAGAATGGATTGATACTTACACTGTCCCTATAACCCTGCTTAACTATAAATGAGTCGATCACGGCTTCTATTTCGTATTCGAAGTCCCAATTCTGTAACAAAAGTGATCAGTGACTTTTACGTATACGTGTTAACCAAAAACATACACCTAAAGTATGTTGATAATCAAAAATCACTTCCGGACAATTGCACTTGGAAGATTTAACCCATTCCCTCATTGGATTCCCTTTATCGGTTTTAATGTATTTCCACTCCACCAGGTATTCCAACTATTAGAAATATCATCGGCTTAGAACTAATACTTGAAAATATATATATTTTTTTTAAATTACTTCTCCATTCTCATCATATCGATCGTCGATTATTTTCGAAACTTCATACATGTCCGTAAAATCTGGTCGATTTGCGCCAAATGATACTGAAATACTTGAATAATTGGTAGAATATGATGAAACAGAATCGTCCGAATTGCGAAAGAGTGTTTGCGGTGGACTAAATAGTACAGCCGATTCGTATGATTCAGTAGAGTCACTCATTGTGGTCACTTTTTTAGATAATATCTTTAAACTTAAATTTCCTTTTTTCAAAAACTAAAATATTGATTAATAGTCGTGTTTGCTCACTTAGATTGCTTTGATAAATAAATTATTCCTTATTCTATACTTCTTTTTTTAGATAAACAAAATGACACTTTAGAGCGATGGTTACTTCGCAATCTGATTTATTAAGTATTCTTAAATAGATATTTAGAGTCACCGATACTTATTGCAAACGCACGCAATATATGTCACAAAATCGAAATTTCCCAAAATCAGAGAACAAGAGTTCAAAATGCAGTCAATAGAAGATCAAATAATATTAACCCTCATATGAATTGAATAAAATAATAACGTAAACGTACAGAAGCACATTGAAATCCTTTGAAACGTATGAAAAATCGATAATGCATAGTCCGAAGATGTCTCTTGAATATTTCCCGAAACCCATACCAGAGTGATGCATAAAGAGAATAAATGAATAAATCCCATTCGTTTTCAAATCCAAGCCGCAAAGTCTTTTTGTTTCCATTAGTTTGAACTGTGTACGAATTAAAAAGAGCCGTTTGAAATATCAAAAATATTATCGACAGAGTGTATACTTCTGATGCTGATACACCAAAATTGAATAAATAGGCCACGAATACACACAGCGCAGCGCACGTTGTATTGTTTTTAACGTTTTTATTGTGTACAAACATATACATATACAAACATGTACAAATATACATGGGTACAAACAAAAATTAAGGAGAGGTATCCAGTGGAAATAACACTAAGCTTTAAATTTGGCGCTCTCTTTAGTTTCGATTTGAATTGTTAAATTGCATTGATGTGCCCTTTGGAACTGAGGGCGCTCGCGTCGATTGTGTTACATAAACTCAAGTTGCTTCCACTGCATGCTTTCTTGCGAAAAACTCCTAGCAAATTGAAAAAAAAAATACTCGGCTGATACCTATTGACTTACACCCTCCATGTATGATACCAAGTACAAAAATGTAATTTTAAATCCAATAAAAAATAGGGCTTTTTAATATCTACAAACGGAATAAAATATCAGTGAAAATGTGCTCGTTTGATAATTAACCTGTTATGAGTTTTGAAATATGATACAAAATTTGTGTACTTATATTAATAGGATAAAAGTTACGTGAAAATGTCTATAAAAACGAAACGGTTGATTGTAAAAATTGATAAGATTAAACATTAAAGTATAGAATAGATGTTAGAGCATTTTAACGATAAGACACAGTTTGCTTTTTTTTTGCGTGTGAATACATCGTGAATACTTTTCGAGATTTTGTGATCAAATTACATTGTAAAATGAAAATCGATATCGGAGCCGATGATCATTTGGAGGGAATTTTTTTGGAACTTGGAGACATTGGTTTGTCTCAAATACTTACTCTTCTTCTTATTTGCCTTCTGTACATGATTTCTTCAACGTGTATGTTGAATTATACGTGTATATTCGCTTCAAACTCACTTGAGTATAGGTCAGTGTATTTTAGTGAAAAATCATCTGTATATGTTGCAAGTGAAAATTTGTTGTAATTTTATCTTCTTGTAGGTGCAAAGTGTCTGAATGTGATTTAGGTGATAACAATCGTGAGATAAGCTATGATCAACCGTGGCTTAAATACGCACTTCCACTAACAAGCAATGGCTATGAGAAGTGTTTTCGTTATGCATCAAGTTCGTCACTAGAAAATCAATGTGATGCCAATAGTTTCAACACAACAAAGCTGATTGGATGCACGGAATTTATTTATACAACAGATGAAATAAATGTTCAAACAGAGGTTTTTTCGCAGATTTAATTCTCCAAACAATTTTAGTTTTAAACAAACATTTTGCTTTTAGTTTAATATTCATTGCGATGATAGTTATAAACTCGCATTGATCGGATCCGCAAACAGTATTGGGAGACTTGCACTCTTACCGATCGTCGGCGCACTCGCAGACAAGTTATTTCATGTACATATTTTAACATTGGTCATTACATTAAAATCATTTTAAAAAAATTAGATTTGGAAGACTACGAGTGGCTATATGTTGCGTGCTATGTTGCAGTACATTTGGTTTGATCAAGTCATTTTCGGTGAACTATACAATGTACATTGTAGTAAGTGACTTGCTTTATAAAAACTCTATGCTTGAATAAAACTTATAATAGTATTTTCAGCTGGAATTTCTTGAATCATTAGCGGGTGGAAGTAGTTTCAATGCACTTTTTATACTTGTTATTGAAATGTCAAGTTTTCGAAAACGTCCACTGTGCACTTCTTTATTAAATGCATTTGGTATTTTTGGCGGCATACTATTAGGCTTGCTTGCAATGTACATTCATAATTTTCGTTATTTGCTTCGGGCCATTTATGCTCCCGGATTATTTGTGATTCTATATATTTGGCTGGTTCCGGAAAGTGTACGATGGCTCTTAGCGACAGGTCGCGTTGATCGCGCCATAAAAATTCTTGAGCGAATGGCCAAAGTAAATCGAGGGACATTGAACGAAAATTCAATTAAAGCACTGCGTTTGCAATATTCATCCAATAGCAAAATCAATGCCACAAAGAAATTAAATGCAGACCACAATGAAAACAATCTATCAATGTTTCAACAAATTAAACTGGTTGTAATTAAACTTGGATTACGTTTTTTGATTTGTGGCTATCTGTGGGTTACGTGTTTTTTCTGTTTCTATGTTTTGAGTTTGACTTCAACTCACATTCCAGGAACGAATCGGTATGTACAAGTTGTTTAAGACTCTTCGGAATAGTAATTTATTCTATTTTATAGGTACATAGGCTTTATTATTGTTCAGTCAGTTGCGATCAATGGTGCATTGTCGTCAGCCATTTTTCTTAACAAATTCGGTCGAAAAAAGTTAATATTTTGTTCATTGATTTTATCTGGATTATCTGCAATAATAACACAAATTATTCCGAGAGAGCAATCAATCATTGTGTTGATACTGTTTATGATTGGAAAATTTTCTATTACATTTGCACTCAATGTAGTGTTAATCTTTACAGGTGACTTCGAATTAGGTTCCAACCTTAAATAGAGCATCAAAGTTATATGCACCTTTTTCTCCTTTATAGTTGAGCTTTGGCCCACGAATCTACGGTCAATTATTATGAATTCGTGTTCTATGATCGGAAAAATGGGTATAGTGGCGGCGTCATTTGCCACGCTTCTGGTGAGTTTTGAATAGGGTTTTTTTATTGACTGCGCTAATGATATTTGACACATTATTTGTTCTCATTCGGTTTTAGATTACCAGTGCTCCGATTCTACCATTCATACTTTTTGGAGTCACTGCTGGTCAAGCGTTCAGGATCACATACATTTATGCGATACATTGAATGATGCATGCATCATTTCATGCGCATCAAATAACGCTAACGCTGTCGTTGTATGTGCGGATCTAGTAGCACACGACGGTCTTGCTTTATTGAACATTCACATCATTACGTGTATCATATAAGCACGTCATGCGCTGTCAGGTCCGTACTCACAGCGACATCGTTAGCGTTGCGTTTGCGTTATTTGATTCGCATCAAACGATGCATGCATCATTCAATGTATCGCATAAATGTATGCGATCCTGAACGCTTGCTGCTGGTTGTGCAGCGTTTTTAGTCTTACTATTGCCGGAAACACAAGGAAAAAAGTTACCCGATACGGTAGAAGAAGCCAAAGACCTATAATTCTATGCAATTCTGTTTTAGAGTCTGAGTGTAACAGAAGAGGTTACAATGGTATATACAAATACTAAATGTATTATCTCAAATAATAAATGTTTTATTTTTGAAAAAGAAAACACATTTGACTGTTGTCAGTTTGGGGCCTTCATTTTAACAAATAATGCTATTTTTAATCACGATCACTGGGTCATCTATGATTGAATGCTATTTGCGTGAAATCGTTTCATTTTAAGTTTTTCATCGTCGCCGGTATCTTCGAGTTTCTTCCATAAAGATGAGCACAAAAAAGATAACTGATAAAATTGATTATGTATCGATGTTCCGACTTCGAATTTGAAATGGGCAGCGATAGTTATTCAATAGAGAGAATGACTTACCCAAAATTTATTTCATTAAAAGAACCTTGTACACTCAGTGAGACGTCAAACACATAAAAGGCTCACTTTTTATACAAACTTCTTTGATAAAATGAATAATGAATATTGATATTTTTTATATGCTATATAGCTTGCACAAACCTCTCTCTCTCTCTCTCGCATATGCTTTATGGTGAATAATTTTTCGTTTGATTGAAAGCGAAACATTCGAAAGCGCTGTTCATTGCTCATCAGCATGGTTCTTGCCAGAGGTTTCAAAAGTTCATTTTAAGAATAAACTCATTTATTAATTCATCGGTTGACAAAGTTTCAAATTTAAACAAAAAAAAACTTTTCTATTTACGTTTTGGTTTTTCAAGTCCAATAGTTTTATTTGATTTGTTTGTACGTCAAATGTGTTTTGTATTGCACATTTTCAATCAAAATCTGTGTTTTCAATCTCAAATTTCTATTATTTCCTTTAATTTCTTTCTCCTTTGTCATTTATCTTTCATTTAACACGTTGAAAACGAAAATGTTAGACTAATCTACATAAAATCTAAAGCATTTTTTTGTAATTTTCAAATGTTCCAAAATAGATTGACTAGAGTGATGATGTTTTAATTTTTAGTGTTCAGATAAATGAGAAAATAGAAATTTATATTCAATGGAAGAGAGTTTCTTAAGTTTTAATAATAATAGCTAGATGTCTAATCTATGATTTCGAAAAATTGTCTTTGGTATGTTTTGTGTGAATGAGTGCTGAAATGAAAATGTATGTTGGCCAGTGTAAAAACGAAATATAATGAAAATAATTTAGTTAATTTCATTGAAAAGACATTTAAGCGAACAATTATGTCTAGAAAATTGCATAAGATCAAAGAGGAAGAAAAGTATTTGTTAAACAATACAATTTCTTTCATAGTTAACATCATTTTCAAGCCATAACATTTAGTTTATGCTATTTTTGTTATTGAAAATTTTACTCTGGCTTGTAGAGTCCCAATTTGATTCCGATTTCGGAAGGCTTCTTCGGTTTGATTGGTAATGGTGATGTATGTTGATAGTAGGTGCCAGTTGAATGACGTTTTAAGATGTTGTCGGTGTCGATGTTGCTTATATTGCTGCGGCTGCTGCTTGTGAATATGTCTGAAGACGTTTTTGTTTGATATGAATACTTCTGGGTAAATTCGGCGGTGGCGTTTAAATTCGACAATATGTTGTCACAGCTTCGTGTGCATTGATCGCGATGGATCGAGCTAAACGATAATTGTGGCAAATGCAGGTAACCAGACTTTGGTGCGGTTGGCATATATTTTGTATTTACATCGATTCGACTTTGACTTGAGTAGGACATGATTGGCGATGTTGATCTCGAATCACGTCGATATTTATCACCACCATGATATGAGGCAGTCAAGCTAGATGTTGCTTTCAGTGAATTCAAATACGCCTTATTGATGATCGGCGATGACGGCGAACGATCCATTTTGTGTTGTTGCTCATACTTCTGGCTGAGAAAACGATCATAAAATGTGGCTGTGACAGTTGTATGACGAATTTCGAGCTTTTCATTTGTTTTGTACGGTGATCCAATTTTACTTTTTGAACCACTGTCACTGCCACTGCTGATGTCGTCAAAACGAAATTTACTCGAAAAATCGCCAGAATATCGATTTTGTGATAAGATACTCGAAGACGGTGATTTGTTGCGTCGAGCACGGCTTTCATATTCGCCAAAGTCATCGTCTTTTCTTCGGCGTGGTGATGTCATTCGACTACGATCTCGTGAAATTCGCGAATTCGCAACCATGCGTGGACTATCGTGAGGCTCTGCAATGTCATCAGTTCTTGAAGCGTGCTCGAAAACTGTTGACAGTGCAGGCGATTTATTTGGGTCCGATTTTATCTCTTGTATTTTACGATTGTCTTTTTCTTCATCCATTTTTTCGACCACCTTCAGAATGTCGTTCAGTGTTTTATCAGTTCGATCACGA
Organism: Contarinia nasturtii; assembly: GCF_009176525.2. Lineage (NCBI taxonomy): Eukaryota > Metazoa > Arthropoda > Insecta > Diptera > Cecidomyiidae > Contarinia > Contarinia nasturtii. The sequence continues at coordinate 3,273,215 of NW_022198157.1, read as the reverse complement.
GATCGACGATCATCGTCTTGATGGCACAGGGAATCAATTGATTTTATGGTATTTTTTATTGAGGAAATTGTCGCTGAAATATCACCAGCCACACTTTCCATTTCCAATTGCAATGCGTCCGCATCTAAATATGGTGAGTTTCGATTACTGTCCGATTTTTCATCATTTTCCACGTCTTGTGTTGTAATAGCACTCGTTTCAACCGCACAAGCGTCTGTGGATTCTTCATCTTCCAAGGTCAAAGCTTCTTCGTTTTCAATGTATGGCGGTGATCCCAATGGGAATCCTTCGCGCAACAATTCGGCTGACATTTTCAATAATGTTTCTAAATCATTTTCCAGTTTCGAGTCAAGAGGCAGTGATTCCGATGGACTCCGACTATAATCGAATAGAGATTCTTTCAATAGATTTTTTATATCCTCTGAACTTCCGTCGCTGTGTGTCAAAAGTGATAATGTTTTTGGTAAATCAAGGTTATCGGTTCTTCGTAACTTTTCTTCATGTTCAATTAATTCCTCTTCCGATGAAGTTTTCTTATCAGACTTTTCATTTGTACTAACCAAATATTTTGATATGCAATCACTTAAATCACCATATTTGAACACATGATCATCATCAGTGATTTTTGTCTCTTTTTTTGGGCTGATTTCCTCATCAACACACTGCTTCTTTTCCGCCGTGGAATCATCTTCTGATGTAATTTCGACTTTTGGAACTTTTTGATGTACCCTTTGGGCAGCAGGTGAGTCATTATCTTTACTTAAATCAAATTTATTTTCATTTATTGACGGTTTTGGTTCATTTCTCGTATCCGTTTTGTTTTCATCACATTTTTCATTATCATCATCCAGGGACGTTATATTTTTGGCTGCAGTTTGAGCATTTTTGCACATAATTCGATCGAGAATTTTCGAATTTTCTTCAATCATTTTCAAAATGGCATCTGAATTTGTATTTGAATTTGAGGTAATGCTTGACTTTGTCAAATCACTATTGGCATGATCAATGGAAATGAGTGACGATTCAAATGAGTCACTTAATCGACGCACTTCCGATTTAAACGATGACATATCATCTTCTTCGTCATCGTCCTCTTCTTGGCTACTTCGCGAAAGTCTTGTTTCAAGATTCGGGTCCGGTGTGTCTTCGATGAATGAAAACGGAAATTTTGAATCCATACTGAGTGTCGTCACATGATTGACACGTTCAAAATAGGCATTGGTTACACCATCTTCGTTAACCTTAAAGAAATCTTTGTCACTACTTCCCGTATTGATGCTAAAATCGATTTCGGACGTATCCTCTTGATTGTCATCGGTGCCCGATGTTTCGCACAACGGATACGAATTCAATAGATACGATGTTGGTGTTTTCAATGGACTGATAGTCGATGTGCTTAAAATATTCGAAATATCTGCAATGGGTGACAGTTGACTTGTGCTGGTAATTTGTTCACGTTGTGGCAAACTTAATAAATCTAATTTCGTTTTTTCCGCTTTATCATCACTTACTGCATAATGAATGTCATTGTTTTCACGATCGATATTTGTATGAATTTCCAATTTAGGTTTGTCACATTCTAGGCTATTATCTCGTTTCAACGCATTTTTCCCATCATAGTCCGTGTCCGTTGTATCAAATCGAGTATACGTAGTTTGTTCGAAGTCATCGCCAATAGTGACTTTGGGCATTGACATTTTACTGTCATCGGAAGCGGATGAATGTAAACGTGATTTCATTGGGCTGCCGTCCATTGATGACGCATTTCCATAATCATCATCACATAAACTTGTGCTCGAACTACTTGATCCCACCGAAATCCGATTGTCCAGCTCATCATCGCTTCCTTTATCACTGTCTTCACTATACGACGATGATTCGCTGCGATGTCTCGCAAACGTTTTTGTTTTTTGTACATTTGAATTGTCATCGCTACGAATTTTCATTGTTGATGTGCTTGCATTGTCAATGGTTGCGTTTCGTAAACGCTTTTGTTGATACTTATTTGCAACGGACATTGGAAGCGCTGTACGAGCTGGTGGCACTGCGCCCTGACCACCACATGGACCATGACGCTTTTTACTGCTCACTATCGCATTTCGTCCGATTAAATATTGATTTATGTTCGACGGTTTCGTGTTGCTTATTGTCGTATTCACCGTTTGTTGTTTTGTCGTATTCGTTAGATTTCCTTGACGTTGTCGTGCACGTATTTTGGAATATTGCTTTTTTAACAGTGAAATATCTAGAGCTATGCGTTCACGTGTATCGGGTATTTGATTACGGTTCACTGTAGCATTTGTTTTCCGTGAGCCAGTCAATATTTTCCAATTTTCATCGTCTGAATCGTCGTCAGAGTAGAAAATTCTATGCGAAACGAAAGTGAATAAGAAAAATTGCCATTAATTTCAAATCAATTGCAATGAATGTCATTGCAGTGAAAAGGTATGATTTCTTTCAAATAAATCCAATTTCATTTTCAGCGAAAGGAATTTTGAAAAGAAAGTGACATTTTCCCCACCGAAAACCTTGCATTTAACCTACTTCATTCCTTTGCGATCTTTCCACGGTGTTACATTGAATAGATGTTTTTCGCGCATTTTTTCTAAATCGGCTATCGGTCCCAAGTCAACGATTCGTTGAATTAAACTATTCGAATCGAACAAATGGCCATTCAACAATTCTCCGGATAATGTGCCCATCTTACAGTAAAATTCGTCAGCCGATTTTATCGTCATGACACGCCTAATGAAAATAAAAGAAGACGGTTGTTAGGCAATTTGATGCGAATTTAAAAATAAAATCAATCATTTATTATTCATAAAAATGGTTTATTTTTATACTTACTCGGAAATTGTGGCCCAAATCGCAAGTGCTGTACGTAATAAAATGTCACTTCCCTCAATCAAAACCAAATCCCACACGCGTAGTACACAGCTTTTCGGTAAACATGTACAAAAAAGTGTCAAAAACCATTGCATGGTGAATACGTTTATGAGCGGAGGATCCATTGAATCTATTTATAAATACATAAACATGAATATACAAAATTGGAAACACGAATTTGACTAAAATTTTCATAAAAATGTGATATGTTGATTATATGAAAATAAGATGTATAATTCTGAAATGAATGGAATAGAAAATGTGAATGAATTACTGTCGCCGATGGTGCCTTGAAGTCTTTGCAAATGCTTCGATAGTTTTGGTAGTCGTGTCGATAGAATTTCACGAAAAACCGCCATATCAGCTTGAAGACCGTGCATGGAACCACTGAAATACCCCATCGGTAAAACACCTTCGATGAGATAAATCATCACTTTTAACGACTCAATTTCGCTTCTCTCCATGACTTGCAGTATCAAAGCACCGAGCATATTGAAGCCCTGAATTCAATAAATAAAAGGAAAATTAATTTCATTTATGATAATCCAATTTTGTGCCAGCATTTTCTACGCATGATCAGTTTTTGCTTTTGTCTCTCTCTCTCTACGTTTATTGATTGCAAAAAGTTAATTTGAATTTCAATCATTTTTTTTGAAATACGTTTTTATGATGATTTTTATGAAGTGAGTAAGCAGAGCGAAGAAAAAAAATTGCTGATGTATGAAGTCAATTGATTGTATTTACCTGACAATAACCCACTTCTGGATTCCATCGTGCATATCCAAGTAGAACGCGTTTCAATTTCGCTTGATTGATGTTGCCATTTGGTCCTGAAAATAAACTCGATCCAGTTCGATGCAAATCCTTAACAATTTGAATGCCCAATTCTTCGTCATCATCGAGCCAAGTTTCGTTCGATAGGCATTTCGTTTGCCACTTGTATGTAGAATCAATGCCACTTGTATGTAGATGCCGATCAGCCAACGCAAGCCATAGTTTGCGACGAAATTCGCCAGGTGTGCCGCCTGGTAATCGTGCAACCATCTTCATTGCATGCAGCCATTGATTAAAGTCGGAGGTCGCATTCATCGCATTTATTGACATATTTATAGTATTGTTGTTGCAACTATTTTTCCGTGAGTTTGACGTCGATGACGATGGTGTTGTGGATGCGGTTGAGGGGTCTGTATAAGGTGTTGTCGATGGTGGTGGTGATGGCATCAACCCAAATTTCATGTCTTCAAGTTGAACTGTAATTATCAATTTCACATGCAAAATATTAGAACCACCGAATTCATCGATTATATTTATATGTTATGTGTGGGAGCGGATCAAGTCAGTTAAAAATTGCATCAACAAATTCAATAGTTTAAACTACAGCGGAACAGTTTTTTTTCGGAATATGGTGAAGTGGTGATTGCAAAAATGTGATTGTTTTGGTGAAATAATGGTGCGGCAGTGAGTAAGACAAACACTATGATTTATCGATCCAAGCTGTGTGCACAATTCCAATGGGGATGATATTTCTTTTTGGATTTTTATAGACGCAATTTTTCTTGATCTATTATCACCTTATCTATGGTCTAAATAAAGATAAATCAAGGTTATTTTGCGATGTTCATTTATTAATTTCGGATTATTTGTTTTGGTTTGAATGCAAGCATATCCTACGGCTGTTTTTTTTAATTTAAATTTTTGGAGTAAGTATTTTGATTACATATGCTCAGCTCAATTTACCTTGTATTGAAATAATTCCGTGGCCATAATTATCGACCATACTCTTGATGGAGCTTAAGAAGGCACTCATTTTGTATATAAATTACTTTTTTTGGCTCTTATCCTTGATTTTGGTTCTTTTTCTACGAATTTATTATTACATTAGAGGAAACATTCCAATGGAGATTAGATACCACACCATTTAAACCAATTTTATATGAAAATTTATCATTTTTATCTCACAGTTGCAAAATTTGAATTTTGTGCTTCGCACGTTTTTTTTCTTTCTAAATTCGTACGTTGTTATGGTATCAAATCTCCGGTTCAAAGCACAAATTACAAAAATAATTTATGATTTTTTCTATCAAACATTGGTACATCTAGATGTTTGAAGAAACTATTTGAAAATCGGCAAACGGATGCATGATATGAATTCTACTAAGGCTCATTCATCGCTGGCTCATTGTATTGCCTACAAAGCAAGCAAATTTTTACATTTTATAATCAGTTAAATAATAGATACACGACAGATGGGAAATAATTTTCATTTTGATAAAACACGTCATTGATTTGAGTTGGCAGATGAACTTTTTGCTCGCAACATTCATTGGAAACAAAGTTCCATATAAAATAGTTTCCACTTTGGAAGTTTGTCATTGAACAATAGTTCCCTTAATTTCAATCTTGATCGAAAAATAAAAATGTCCATTCTGTTCACGAGTTTGATAAGTTAGTTTTAATCTTTTGAAATTCGTTCATACAAAATGTATTCCAACACCTGGTAAGCGTCGCGTACTTCTTCAATTCACAAAATTACAATGAGTACAAAAAGTCTTTTATTTCCCAATGCTTTTTTAACTTGTTGAACTGTTTCTGTTTTGCACACAAAAAAGCTTAATTGTCAGTTCAACGCGGTAACGAAATTAGCATTTTGTGGTATAACTTTGAAACAAAACCACTGTAATTTTTTTTCGGAAAGAAAAACCAACATTTTCCATTTTCCTTGAACGAAAATATAATGCGTTCATTTCGTGTTAAGTGTCGGCGATAAATTTCACTTTGTTCGCAGGTCAGAGTAGCGCGAAACAAACGCCAAAACGACGAACTTAAAACTGTTTTGCTCTCGGTTTTTTCCATTGGCGAAAGAGTGCACGTAACAGAAATGAACATTGTAGATGTTTCGCATTTAATCGTTGCCATGTTATCACATGAAAATACACCGAAATGGTATAAATAAAAGTTTACAAGCACTTTGAAGTACCACGACGTTGACAATAACATGAGATATAGCGTAAGTGAGTCCTTGGGCAAATCATAAACGCTAAAGTGAATATTTATCCCGAGATTGTAATTTCGTCGAAAAACAATTGGATTTACAATGAAAAGAGATACACACTATAAATTTCAACTATAAACACTGAAATGCTCGAGCGGAAGTTCGAGATGAATGTGTTGCACTTGCGAATATCTCGAAGCGAATGCGGACGATGGAAGAATCGTGCATACATCTAGCTTAATACTCGGATAAACTCATTTTGTGTTTCGGTTTATTTTTTGTACTTTTGCTTCGAATAATGAATTTCACCATTTACGAGCTATTTGATGAGCACTCGTGCGAACGGCTGATCGTTATATAAGACTATTCTGACAATTCACTGAATTGGCAGATGCCGTACAATCCAGACCAAAGAAGATATTACACACCATCTGAATAATTCCGTAGAAAAGCTTATACTTGATTTTTTTTTCACCCGTCCCTATCTCACTCTATTATCCAGCAAAACTGCCTTTGAAGTTTCACTGTATTTTTTCCATATATTTTTTTTATTTCCACTTTATCGGTTATTGCTTTCAACTAAAATAAAATTGATTGGGGATGCAGTAATAGCATGTCAATTGAATGGTACACGAACAAATAAGGTGAAATGTGATATTACCCTATTTTTTCCGTTTCACCTTATTTGTTGTTTTTTTCTGATTAAAGAAGCGGTTATAACAAGCAACAACAAGTACTGTCATCGCAAGCGAACGTTGGAATTTAAATGAAAAGCATTTCTCAACAGACATCAAAGGGTGAGAGAAAGAGAAAGAGATAAATACATATTTCTTTTTTAAAAAAAGGAAATCATTTATGAGAGATATTTTTCTTGAATAAAGAAAATGTTGTGGTGAATTCCAACGGAGAAAATGTTAATGAGAGTACCATCAATTTTGCAAAAGAATGCACGGATTGTATATATAAATATATGATTGGCCTGGAAATATTGTAATATATAGAAATAGAAGTAAATTGCGGAACATTGGCGCACATTTAGGCCATGTATTCAAACTCTGATAAATGGTACAAATTACGCGTGGGTCGATGTACATATAAATATTTAAAAATAAAATATATCTCCGTTGTTTAGTGGCGAAAGCTTTTTTTTATTGAAAAATGTTAAAGTGGTGTAGTGGTGGGTGTTTGGACGACGAATATTTTAAAATATTAATCGAGAAGAAGAAGTGAATTAATGGAAAATATAAGCATAAAAACATTCATAATTTTCGTGAAGAAAAATGTAAACCACTGCTTCTTCACTTTGATGCTACATGAAACACGAACCGTACTTTTATTTTGCTTAACCACAATTCAAAAGCTCTTACAAATTCTCTTCATGGAATTCGATATAGACAAGAATGGTTGCAGTGACATTGTTAGCCATTTGGGAAATGCAAATGAAGTTAGAATGTACGTCGGTATATAATAACATTTTGTTACACTCAACATGTGCAGTAGAGAGTTACTCTGACGCAAAAAAATCTTTTTTGTCCATTGAAATGCAAAATTCTCCCAACCAACAAAAGAATAATCTAATAAATAAATGTGCACATTTAAACGACCAAATTAAATTGGATTATGACGTTTACAGCATACAAATCACGTTTTGCTTTTCTTCCTTTCGCTTCGAAATGGTTGACATATGGAATCAGTGTTAGAACAAGCATAAATAACTAGATAACTAATTTATTCAAACTGGAGCTGAACACAATAATGTGACTTGATTTTGGTTCAATTGAAAATGCTTCATGACTAATTTCATAATGAAAATGGTAAATTGTTTTTTGCAAGGAGGAGAGAGAGAGAGATGAGATTGATGTGTGTGTGTGTGTGAGAGAGAGAGAGAGAGACGGTGAGGATCATGCATAGAACACTGTTACTAATGGAAGCGCAAAAGGACCATAAAAAGTATGTTCGTAATACAATTTTCCATTTAGGTAAGTGACATTCACGCCGAGAGCAAGACACTCTCAATCTATGTATGTGACTATATGCTAGCATACGCATGCAAATAAATAAAATGTCTACAAAATTCCACGTTGAAAATGTCAAAAGTCGTGATACAACCACGCACACATACGATAATGCATTCTCTCTTTCACAATGTTTGCGGATATGTGGGTGGTGGGAGCAATTTAAATTCCGTATTTATTAAATAATATTGGAATTATGTGAATTGAGTCTCACCATTCATTGTGTTGGTTGACAATGATGCGAAAAATGACATTTTTCGCCGCCTTTTCAATTCAAATGGGAGCAAATGATTTCGAATACTATTTTTTGTCCAAAGGACAAAGTCACAAATTTATTTGCTTCTTTTTTTTCGATATCAAAATTTCGTAACAATGCACCACACATCGTTATCTAGTCGGGTTGAAGAGAAGACAAAAAAAATAATTGGCTTGAGAAACATCTGGCGTAAAATGCCCGAATCTGGGTCAAGATTGTTTTCTTCGCCCGCTTTCACTGTTACGCTATCAATGAAACTAGAAAATCGCTGTTTTGGTTGCATTAAAATGCCATGAAATTCTACTTGATTTTCCCAGCTCAGCACATTCCAAAATTATGTTCGAACTGAGAGAGTTTCGCGACAGCGGAGACAAGACATATTTTTTTAACGACCATTTTTTTTCGTTCGATAAATCAATTTAAACGAGAACACCCAAGCGAACGCTTCATTGACAACAACCGAGAGAATGGAGAATAATTAGAATCACCACATTATTCCGCTTGATTGATGACACTCCAGCGTGCTGCTGCTGCTGTTGGTGGTGTTGTTAGCTTTTATGTACTATTTATCTAATAGTAAAACATGGAAAATTATGTGAGAAAGGGAAAAAAATTGCGTACGGATGGTTTTGATTTTCAAGCACTAAAGAGCTCGGTATATTCCACATAATTTGAGTCACGCGTGGGCTTTGGTCTTCACGTGTGTGTGTGTGTGTGTGTATTCGATGCTTTTATCTATTCCAATCTATTTCAGTTGAATGTATTTAAAGCTGACTGACATTCAACACGAAAACCGTTATCAACATCAAACAGAACACTCTATTTATTCCGCTGTCTTTTAGACGATTGACGAGATTAAACATACCACAATGCATGAACCCGTACTATAAAGAAAAACATTGAATTGGCTTCACTGCTCTAGCGACACATATTTTATATAACGTAATATTTGGTATGCATATATGTGTGTGTGTCTATTTTCTATCAACTTTAATCGAGCAAAAAAAATCGATAGAGAATAGTTAGCATGAATGAATTGGAGATGTTAGCCCTTTTCTTCGAATTCTCATGTAATGAATAAAAGATTCAGTTTTTTTTCACTGGCCTTGAACTACTAGAAAAAAGAAAAGAAAAAATCAAATCAAATTAAGGGCCTCTTTTAGCACTTGACAGCATATAATCCCAAAGTAAAATCGAAAATTACACTGAACAAAGTGATCCAAAGTGAAATTCATTGGAATGTTATTCAGGTGGATATAATGTCATTATCTTCGTTGAAATAATGGGCAAGTTTTTCGTTATCGTATCGCAAAACTTTCACTAGATTTTGACATGAAGGACTTTAGATAATTGTGTTTAGAAAATGTGATTTTCATTGATTAGACCCAAGCACCCTTCACAACGATGATGCAAATAATACATTCGTCCCCGTAATACATTACACACTTTTGAAATGGTATTCGAATTGAGTAGATAGTAGTAGCGAGAGAGAAATAAACAAGTTTCAATTACAGATGAAAAATAGTAAAATTAATGATTACGATTATGAGTTGTATGTTATAAGTTTGTTATAGTATATACCTTTTGTACATCAGCTTGATTAACATAATAGGAACGAACACGACTAAAATACATAATATAAGTGGCTCACTTGCACTTTGGCTACACTAAAACGTTGTGTTTTGGCTCCGTTTAATTGGACGCTGCTCTTTATTTTTCCTTCCCACGCACTCAAACCAACCAGTTTAAATGCGTTTCAACTTTTTGTGTCGCTCGATTGTCGAAATCCGTAACAAAAACTCGTCCCTTTCTATTCAAAACAATTCGGCCAAAACAATTTTCAGTCTCATTGCCTTTTGTTATCGATTAACTCACACACAAAAAATTCCTACATTTTCCATTCATTGAATGTGTATTGGCACTCATTTATTCAACTAAAATGCACAATAAACAAAAACTCAGACTTTTCCATTGATTTATCCTTTGCACTATCTCTTTACTTCATAGAAACTTTGATTTTATTTTATTTTATTTATGTCGAAATTTTGTGTTTTTTAGAAATGAAAAGGGAATTTTTTTTTGTATGTTATGTATACGTGTGTTTCGGGGGTTTTCTTTCTGTCAGTTTGTATCAAATCATGACTGTAGACTGGAGAAAATCCATAAAGAAAATTGGCATGACACCTTCGCGTAACACATCGGTCGCGCGCATCGGTCACATGGAATACGTACCGATACGGCATCCAACACACAAAGCCACTCACAAAATAACAGCTTTATGGTGTTGGGGTAACTGTTTCGAGCTTCGCCGACGCACATATTTTGAATACAACAACTGTGTTGTGAGCGTACGATGCAATTCACCATGAAATCACGTTTCGTACGAACTCAAAGTTCTCAATGAAGGCAAGAAAAATAGGAAAACTCTTATCAATCGAACTCATATGTACACTTTATCCCATGCTTGACATTCAACGGTAGCAACAAATGCAAATCGAATCTACTGCGTCGAATCCAACACTTGTCAACATTTTACCATGCTTCATTTTGAATTCCAACACTCACAAATGTTTTCTAAATACAATGGTAAATCATGAATACAATAGCATATGCAAATGATGAAAAAAAAATTCGAAATTTGAAAGCATTTTTTAAAATTCATAATCATTACTAACGGATGTGATGTGGTTTTAAATGAGCTTGGTTCAATTTCATTGATAATATTGACGAAGCAACGTAGTTTCCACACATAAACATTACGTATTTTTTTCTGGCATAACAACAAGAAACGAAAAGTCGTAAACTGAACGAGACTTAACGTTTGACATTTCGTAAAATTGTACAAACGAAGCAGACAACGGATGTCGTTGAATGTAAACAAACATTTTTTCATAAATTACGATGATAAATCAAAAATGAAACCATCATACGTGTGGAAAGTGGAAGAAATGCCAAGCAGCAATTGATTGTAAAATTTAAATTTCAATGACATTCTTATCTTCATTGATTAAAACCGAATTAAAGAGCAATAGAAAAAAAAACCAAAACAAACACAAAGTGACAGACTGAATGATGTGTGTGTAGTGGGAGAATGGGGAATATGGCGGAATTACGTATTTTTATACATACATAGATGCATACGTGTACACGGATTAGTCAATCACACAAACACTGACACAGTTGGACAACCAAAGACAATGGAGCATGTATTGAGGCGTACGGGTTTATGTGTATTTTAACGACACTGGTAGTCAGTTTGAGAGCAGTATACGGCATCACATTCAATACCAATGAGACAGTGAGACGAAAAATGTGGAACAGAACGTTTGTGGTCTGTGCGATTTTTCCCTGATTAATCGTCGATGACTTCATGACCACTAAAAAACAAACTTACAAAACGTCCAAAGAGTGTGAAAATTTTTAAAAAATTCAAACGTTCAAGCAAAACATTTTACGGAAATGCAGTGTATTTGATTTGTGTGATTTAATTGAGTGTATTGCATTGAAATTATACACGGAACAACAAAACGGAAAGTTAAATTTCTCCATTCAAATTACGTAGAAATTATCGATATCAGTTCAAGCGTACGTATAAAGTCGGCTATCTTTTATAATTGTTTTTGTTTTTGTTAATTGATTAGAAATAAAATTCGGCTGTGTCGTTGTTTTTATTTGTGTGCGTGTGTGTGTGTGTAAGAGAGAGAAAGATGATGAAATAAAGGTCACAAAAATTGATTGAAGTTATTTAAATTATACTTTTTTTCGGCGCAATTTGATATTAGTTAATGGATGATAAATGTTCTTTTTTTCGCAAGAAAATGAATTGAATTTGATTGTAATTTTTCGTGTGTACGTATAAATTTTTGTTTGTTTCGGTGCGTGTACAATTCTAATAAGAAATTGTATGTCTTCGTTCAAATTGGATTTTTATTTTGATGAGTGATGGTACAATTGAGTAACAAATTGTAGTAGTTGTATCGTGTCAAAGTTCATTGAATTCACCAAGTTAACTGAAAACGTTAGTTAAACTGAAATGTTCTTCACTTCATCGCCAAAAAAAAATCTTGGGCCAAAAGCAATTCGTCGTTTTTGTTTATAAATGACAAGACTGCATTCTTCGCAAAATTCGATCGACGGAAAAGAGTGTCACTCTGCTACAACTCAACGAAAAAGTATAAAGTCACGATTTTTCGATTCTTTTTTCACTGCTATACAAGTGAAAAAGGTATAAATACATACGAAAAACAAATAGAACATGGGCTGTTCTCTCTGTCGCGCGCACATTCATGCATGGGCCAACGAAACACCCGAATTTTTTTTTGTTTTATTGCGTTTAAAACTGTCGTCATTTTGTGAGTGTGCTCGAAAAATGGTCCGTGCGCGCTATAATTAGACCTGAAACTACTCATTTTCGTACACTGGAGGAACTCTTCTAAGATTAAGCTGATCGAGCTTCGGAATGTGTTGTGTGTCTTTTTTTCCTTCTGTTTAAGACACATACGACAAAAAAAATTACATAGAGCTCGTCTAGATATCGAATTTTTTTTCGTATGCACCATACCATATCATCGACTGCTATCTATTTTGTTTTTCATACAAACACAGTGAGTCAATAGTTTTGTCTAATTCCGGAAAAATATGCACAATTTTTTTTTCGATTGGGTCAAATATTTACCTTGAACAAATGTTCTAAAAATTGTCTCGTGACAAAATAAATCACATAAAACCAATTTAAAGACGGCGTGTGTGTGATGAATCAAACCAATAAATTTTTGTCGTTCAAATCGAATATTCACGAAATTTGACAAAATAAAATACGCAGAAAATGACAAAAGATATTATTACCGCACGCGCCTACGATAATAATCAAAATTGAGGAACAAACGACAATAAATGTGTAACCAACATTAAGATTTGGTTGAACCATTCGATTTGGTTGATTTTGCCTATTTCGTTTTGTAAATCTCTGTCTCTCTCTCGCACTCCGAATTCAATGTGCCATTGAATACAATTTATGCCATTGTTCACTTTAAAATTTTAGTCAGTGTGGCCCCGTTGCATGCACAACCCATTCACATACCAAGTGTCGGTGTTGCTCTCTCGCTAGCCTATGAACTATGTATGTATACACGATGCGATAACTTGAATATTTCAGTGTACGATGCCATGAACATAATAAAATACACAAAAATCAACAGCCAAAAAGACTAATCATATTGTGATTGGTATGTTCCGTATGTGCAGCACCCACTTAAAATCTACGGTGACGTAATGAATGTTAAATAGAATTGTCTTGTCATTTCAATGCAAATGGCAGAGTCGTTGATACGATTCCAAATTTCGATGTTTGTGAATAAAATACCGTTTTCATAAATGCCATATTTGATGTTGGTGTTTAGTTAACTGATGTTGCCATATTGAATCGAATTTGGTAAGGCTTACTTTTAATCGGCAAAGGTAAACGTTGTTTTGGCACAGAACAAATACCGTCCCGATAACATCGAACGATAATAATAATGGCTGATAATTTTTATTGTTTCAGTAAAATCATTACAAATACCGTGAGGATTACGGTGTGTGAGTTCCCATTGGTATTGGCTCATTAGCTGACCGACAAAGACCTAGTATAAACACGTATTATTTGCCAAATGAGCAAAAATGCGTCACGATAAATAACAAGAATACATGCACATCTCATATACGTACAGAAAGCACACATTTTATAAAGTCAGATGCACATTGCCATAGCAGCTACTCTATCTCCATTCGTCTCATTTAATTGGCGGGCCAAATGTATGTGTGTCTCATACAGATTTCAAATACAATTTACGGTTTTCAACCTCGTTTGTCGTGAACAAAAGTGAGTCGTGGTTTCGTTTGGCTGAGCTCATAGATAATCGTGTTTTGATTCATACTCGTGTATTTAACAATTACGTCATTGTTGCTGAGAAAAATGAGCGTTGATGACTCAGGTGACACACAAATAAATTACACAAACCTTTCTGCCGTGTGTAGCGCCTCTGGTCTTAACTTCTCTTCTATCTCTATCTCTCTGTGTGTGCCTCGCTGGTTTTTTTTCTCGCGATGAACAGATCAATTTTTTTCTTCATCATTTTTTTTTTTTTTTGAGTATAATAATTAATTATGAGATTTCTTTCTCAAACCAACCGACCAATGTGTTGAAATGTGATTTCTATTTTTGTCTCTGTCACATTTCTGTCGAATCACAGTAGCTAAAAAGTGCAACGAAATTCCATTGTGACTGACATTTTAGCGATAATAAAGAAAATTGATGATATTGCTTGGATTCTCGATTAAACCAAACATTTCTCGAACTTCTCTGCCTCATTAAGTCGGACGTCCTCTGTAAAGTGGGTGAATTTTTGCATTTTATTTGTTGTTGTTTAACTTTTTATTGTGACAGATGATTTTTACGCATAGGTCACTCTTGATATCGTCATTTGTTCGTTTGTGAATGTCGTCAAAATTCGCTGTTTTAAAATGCAAATTATATTTCTTTCACAAATACACACACACACAAAATGAACCGAAAGAGAGTGGAAGAGAGATAGAGAGAAAAATACTTTACCAACTGGTTGTTTTTATGATTTTATCTTTCGGACATGCATTTAATGAAGTCAGCAAAGCCACGTTTTATCATTGTACGGAGTCAATACAATTCACACCCATGAATTTCTGCGAACACCATCAGTACTGATTCATTATAGTTTACACAGAAAGTGTATGCAGATGAAGCAAAATCAAAATTCTGGAGTTTGAAGTTAAAAAAAATCACTTGAAATAAAAGTAGAGCATCCAGTGTATTGCGTGTTGAGGTGGTGCAACATAAAGTTCACTGAATGGCAGAAAAAAATCCTCTCAATTTGTGCGAATACGCACATTCAATTTGAATTTTTTATTTGCCTTTGAAAATTATTAACGGCCCAGCGCACGAGTTACCGAACAAAAATCCAATTCACCATTATGCTGATTGAAAAGGAAGTCGATATAAAAACAAACCCAAAAAACCTAAACAAATCGAAAGAGAGAAAAAAATATATGTTACTTCGCTCCAAATGAAATTCACTGAATTTCAAATCGAATAAAGCGAACGCAAAATATACAAAATAAATGTGTGTGGGAGCCAAGCAACTTTGGCTTTGAAAAATTCAGTACAACAGTGATATTACGTGTTGTTTCGATCGCAAACGATATGCGCTTATAATGTGTATATATAAAAACTTACCATTTCAATTCGGTTCATGTTTTGCCATTCACTGGGTGTTTTACCATGCATGCGCTTCATGTTATAGAAACATCTCGCATTTTGATCTTTTTTTTCCTTCTAATTTATGACATGGAATGGCATCGTTTACATATCTGTAATATGTGACACTAACATCGTGTGTGATGTTAATGGCTCTCTGCGCCAAATTTGAAATGACTTTAAGCACATACACACGTACGAACACACACACACACTCCAATGCCTGAGAATATGCCACAACTTAATATCTTCAAGTTTCGAATGTACAACTTACTATGTGCTCAAATGTAATGTTTCTTTTCAATATGTATGTTATACTTGCGATTTTAATGCGTTGTGTATGATCTCCGGAGTGTTGTTTATGTACTTGTACATTGTAAGTGCAAACAGCTGACTTTCGCAATAGTGCCTTCTTGCCACTGCAACTCCTTCGCAACGATGCCATTTCTAGCGTTCAAATGTCACTGACATTTCAAAGTGAACAGGTCAAATCCATTTTCTGTCATATTACGCGAACATATTAACACGCAAACGGCTCTTACGTGAATGATTCTTTTCCAGTCACTTTGCGGCACATGTGTGTCATTTTAAAGAAACAATATTCTTTTGCATACATACAAATTGTATGAATACGCAAAAAACTGAAATTCAATAATTGATCCTGTATGAGAAAACCAAAATTCTTAACCGTGATTTAGGTCAATTGCAATGAAACGGCAAATTTCTCTGTCGTTACAAAAGAAAAAGATAGAGCATGTGTGTGTGTGAGAGAGCGAGAGAGAGAGTGATATAGAAAGTAGTTTATTATTCTACTCTGCTATTCTGTCAGTGAGCGGTGAATGGCGTGCATTTGCATATTTCAAACATAAACGCTAAACAATGAAAATGTTGGAGATGCATGAATTATGAGCTATCGTACAAAATTTTCATCATTTATTGTTATAATAAAGCGAAAAAGCGTTATAAATGATAAACGACCAATTCGAGCTGATGATAACTTAATTTCCGTTTGCGTGCTCCAATGACAAACTATAAATTTTTGGTCGTCCCAATTTTCCGATTCGTTTCACGTTTCGTGATAGTTTTCGGTTATATGAACATTTTGAATTTTCTTCGCCAACCCAACAAATTTACTAATATATTTTCGCTGTGCATTCGAGCAAAAATCAAAATCACTCCATTTAAAAATCACCGACTCATTTCGATTGACGTGAACGAAAACATCATGAGACGGGATTTGCTCATACTTTGCGCGAATTTTGTTACATGTTCAACTAGAGGGCATGGCACACATAAAAAAGAAGCCACTACTTTCGTTTCGTTTGGTGTGCCAATCCATTGTGAAAATAAATGTAAATATCCGAAATTCCACGCAAATTAATATCAAAGTCGTTGGTTTCGTTGTGATTTTTTATTTTTGTATTCGAAAACAACGCAACATCTAAATGTACTGTATGGTTTCGAATTGCATGAATTTCTGCGGCTGGCTACAGAGATAGATAGATAGAGAGCGAGAGAGGGAGGGAGTTTTAGACAAGCGCCAATGACAATTCAAAAGAATGTGTTGTGTGTTATTGTACACTGAACGGCACGAGCGCGCGTGCGGACATTCTGTGGCTTAAAGTGTTGAATCGGGAATGTTATTTTTTGTGCTTCTTCTATTTTTCTAGCGACTGCGAAAAACACACAAACAATTTTATAAGCAAAAAGTAAAAGATTGAAAGATTGTCTCTCTCTCTGTGTGTTTGAGAATCTGGCGTCATTTTCTATAATATCAAAAACATTTTCATCTATAATTTTTCTTTCTTCACATTGCTCGGAGATGAAAGTGAGTTCTTTTTTATCGTGAAACAGAGTGAAAAAATGTGTCACTGAAATAACGGATAGAATGAAAAAATATGTTGCCTCGACACGATTTTATCACGATTTGAGATTCTATTTAGGATTGAGTAGAGTGTGTTTTTATTCGAACGTTCTTTTTAATCGTTGATTCAGGCCACCGTAGTACAAGCACCATAATCAGATGGTCATTTTTATCTATTGACTGTGTGTGTATTCCGGATTATACTAGCTTAAGCAATATACGATCCAGTGAATCCATTTGGATTTTTAAATTAAGTTTGCATCAAAAATGTGTGGCAGTTAAACCACGCGAAAAAAACTACCATTTTGGCTAGCATATACCACTTTTTGGGGCTTCAATCTAAAAATCGTTTGCTATTCATAGATCAACATTCATTGGATTTTATACCAGGAAATGCAATTTTATGTACTCATCCGGAAAAACCAAATGAAAAACGACACACAAGTACACAACGGACGCATCCGCTTGCTCTCTCTCTCTCTCTCGCTCGTTTTTTTCTATCTACCATGTAGATGCGTACATGCGTATGTTGTTGTTGTGCAATGTACATAAATCGCACCGTGTACATGCACATGAAGATGCGCTCTCTGTGTAAATGAACGCGGTAAATAAATTTCGAGTTAATTTACCTATTAAATAATAAAAAATCACTCTCATTTTACACCAGATGCCGACAATCTCTCGCTCTTTATCTCTCTGAGCTCAATCGATCCGTGCGACAGAAAAAAAATGTTCCGGCCAAAAGCGAGCGAGAACGAGGTGGGTGAGAGATTTTGCGCGAAATTTTTTTTGCGCATCACAATAAAAGTTAACTATGTAAATAATATGTCTATTATAATGTTTATGGGGTGTATTTTTGATCGTTTACGACATTTTTGACTTTGTTCTGCTCTATTCGAGATAGAGATATAAACCCTCTTTCGAATAGATTTTTTTAGAGACAAACATTTTTCGAGTTTATTTTGTCTAATTCGTTGAATTTTGTTTTCGCTCGCTTGCCAAACACATAATTTCATCAAAATAATCATGGGAAAACAAATTGAAAACAATTTGCAAAGAATTAGATGAAGTTGTAAGTTAGAAAAGGCGACAGAATCAACGAGAGAGTTCACAGATTTTTCACACAATAGTGTCGGCGGCGTCTCAAGTGAAAAAAATCTGGGGCCTTGTCGTTGTCGCTGGCACAATATTTATCAGCTGACTAAAGACGGAGGGAGGAAGAGAGAGAGAGAGAGAGAGAGAGAGAGAGATGAGTTTACAAGTTAGATATTGCGGAGCGAAATAAATGTCTAAAGAAAACGAGCAAAATCAAATTTTATGAGCTGAACTGAGCTGATTCAGTGTACATGTAGAATGTCGGAATAATATATATATCCATATTCATCATCTAATTTTCAGAAGGCTAATATCGTGTACGTGCGTGCATTCTGCGATATGTCATCGAGAGAGGTTTTAGAATTGAACATTTCAGCAACGACCAACAACATGAGCATGAACATAAACATTTGGAGCATTAAACAACGGAATTGCATGGTGCACAGAACATGATTTTATTTCGATTGATTTTATTTATGAAGTTAGAGTGGCACTTATGATGTATCAAATTTATTCAAAATTTAAATTACTAGTTGAAGTACCACTTCTCAATCCAATTCGATGCATGTTTTACAGAGAGATTTCGAGCAAAGCGACGACTACGGCGACGACGAGAACAAAGGGCCCGAATGTTTGAGCGTAAATTGGAAAATTGCACGAATTCAGTCCAAATCGATATTTATATATTAGCAACCAATGTATGCGTCTATAAAAACGTGCTACAGTAGCGCACTCATTTGAATACATTTAAATAATGCATCTGCGCCTGATGAACGGGCTAATGACTCAACAAACATGATAGACGCACCAAAACCAATTCAAAATTTAATTATGTCTGAATTAATTATATGCGCCAGCAGCGTAAAAGAGCAATACACACGGTCTCTCGCGCGAATTCTAACTTCGGTTAAATCATTTTCTTTCTCAATTGTTTTTGCGACTGAACAAAATTTGGTGTATGTGTTATTGTTTTTTTTCGCCGAAGAAATAACAAACAGCAAAAATTCATTCATTGCACTCGTTCGTAGGCAGAGTCATTCGACCGCTTTTTACAAAATAGCTGCAATTAAAGTGTCGTATGCAGTTTTCACATTTTCGAATCATGGTTTTTATGGTCGATTGGTTAAATATTATTTACGCGATGTTACAGAGAGTAACGACGGTTCAAAAACAAAATAAATTTAAATAAAAAATCACTTCGGCCAAAATGAGCGTGTGAGTGTGTGTGTGTGGTTCTTTAAATGCGAATCCAAAGCTATGCGAGTTGCACATGCGCAATCCAATTCGTTTGTGTTTTTCATTTCTTCTTTTTCGTTTTGAATATTACTGTGATCGAGCAAACGGCACTAAATTTTCCGAAATGTTACGCTACAAACGAAATAATCGTTACGCGCCCCGACATCTTAAATAACGATCGGTTTGTACGTATTCATTGCTTATGCTCTCGAAAATACATGAGAATCGAAAGAAAAAAAAAACAAAGTGAACAATCGTCAGCCGTAGACGAATGCAGTATAGACACGTTCCCGTAAAGAAAAGAGTGAGATATCGTTGAATTGGCGTAGAAAAAAGAGCGTTGTTGAAACGAGACGAAATTAAATTCTATTTTGGTCGATACAATGAGCACGCGCACATTCGATCAATTTTCAGTTTAGAAGCAATGAATGTTATATTATGAGGTTTTCGGTTCGTTGGTGCTCGCGATCACCGACTAGTGTTTCTCGTCCATCCGATCCACATCAGAGACAGTTTTTTTAGTTCAACATTTCATTTAGTTCATTTTAGTGTTCGTTTAGCGTTTTCAATCGACGAGAATAATTTATTTAAAAAAAAAAACGTTTTTTAATTTCAAAAAGTGCATTTCTTCAATTTTATTGAAAATATCAATCGATGCAATCGTATATGCTGTTGATTTGATTGTATTCGGATTTAAAATTGTTTCACATCGGATTATTGGTTTTATGCCTGCAGATATATGCGAAAAGTGTAACGAAAAAAGATATGGGATTAAAAAAAGAGATAGAGAAAAACGAGAATCAGTGTAAAATCTGTATCAAGTGAATATGGTGAAAAGGTGTGATTTATCGATGAAAATACACATTGAGATTTGTATGTAGCACAAGTGATTGGCAAGCGTATCGAACGAATCATATTTTTTTTGTCGAAAGAAAGCTATAGAGTGAAAATGTATCCGCCATTTTAAATTCATTTCCTTCTTTTTTCTCTCCCATTTTCGCTCGTTACGTGCTCTCTTTCTCTGTCGACTAAGCTAAGCAGCAAAATCTAGCTCGCAGATTCAAAGTTCACGAACACACTCTTGCTCATAAATAATCGATTGATGTATGCACTACAAAGAAAACGGAACATTCAACGCTAATATACGATTGGCACAAGTGTTGTGAAAGTATCACTTACTCATTAAAAATGTGACATTGATAATTGGCATATGATATTGTTAATAATATGCAGTGAATATGCGGATTTGAAGTAATAACGGAAATATTATTGATTTTTATTTAAGTCAAACCAAGGACGACGGTAAGATGCACTTCAATCAACCTCATTAATTCAACGATTTGTTGTGATGATAAACACTGAAGATTTTGTGCCAATTTTTCTGACTCATCCACTGCACCCAATTTCTTAAGCTTTTTCATTGAAATCTCTAGCAGTAGCACTTGAATTACCATTTTAAAGGAATCTCTCAAGACCCATTCTCTGCCACTTTCAGTTCGATTCAATATCCTTTCATCATTTCGATGCCGTTGCGCCATTTTATCGTATCGTTACTCGCTTTGCAAAATGGTATCAATTTAGAGCATCCGATAAAAGGAAAATGATAAGAAGTTGAATCACACCATTTATTAGAATGCTTGAAAATATAATGACGGAAAGTGCATAAAGACAAACGAAAATCATATTCATTCTTGACAGTCTTTAATTCCACCGCCTTAAGAATATTTCAACTCTATTGTTTTCATTTTGAAATATTTTGCCATGTAATGATGTAAAAATTGAGTAAAACTTCTTTCCGATAAGTTTTTTTTATGTGATATTTCGTTGAGCAATTGAACCGACGAACAATACCCCAAATGCGAATTCAAGAGATAAACTTCTTCATTTCAATTCGTTTTGTGTGTTGCGTCGATTCTGTGGGATTGTGTGAATGCATGTACTGGTGATTTTGATCTTATACTCTGTGCTATAGTTGGTGAACTTTTGGCATCCGTTGTTATATATCTGAAATATGTGAAAAGTTATCTGTGCTGTCTTGTAGTTGCCGTAACAAACACGTTCACTTGAGATCATACAACCGTTCAAATTACGAAAAACCAACTCTGTTTGTATTGTATTTTGCCATTGGCATGCATTCGACTGCATTCGATTCACTTTTTTATTCGCCTATACTTCTTCTATAGTATAGAGATGCATAATATATTGTGCAATGATGGATGTGCTCTCGTATTTTCCTTGCTATCGTTTTCGGTACGGTGTGTTTTTATTTCATTTCCGTAAATTTTCTCGGGCGAAAAAAAAATTCAGACAATATATTGAATTAACTGGTCAGTTGAGCTGACAGTACGTTAGCCAGCTAAATGGGCTAAAAAAATAGACGTTATTGTTTTAATGATGAATCACTTTTCTTGTTTTAATAGAAGTGATTGTTCATTATAACAATAACTTCTATTGTTTTAGTCCATTTAGCTGGCTAACATACTTTCAGCTCAACTGACCAGTTAGTTCAATATATTGTCTGAAAAAATTCTCTTCAGTATTTTTCTCGATTCTTTCTCCTGACATCAAGTTACGTTACATAATTCAACTGAGAAAGAGCGAACGAGAAAGAAAGAAACAGAGCACGAAAGACAGAGAGAGTGTTTGATGTAGAAAGTAAAGGGAGAATGTATTATAGTGAGCTCAGTGTTTTGTATTTCGAATGCAATCGTATAAATGATTTTTATGAATTTTTCATGAGCCACAGCCTGGTGTGTGTGTATATTTTACGAGATCAAATGCCGTTTGCATATGGAAATTGAAAATTCAATATAAATGCCATCAGAAAAATGGAAATCCAACCGAATAAAAAGATGAAAAGTACTCTTGCCGGTGAGCGCAATCGACTCTTATCTGTTTATATGAAACTAACTCAATCACTTTTTGTTTGGAGTTGAGTTTGACTTTATGCTTAAATATTCGACGGGTCTTTTGGAGAAAAGCCATTAATTCCATTTTCCATTTTAATTTTTCAGAGAAAGTTAAAACCATATATATAAATCATTCGATCTCTGGCGAAAAATTCTTCTCGCTCATCGACAGTGCACCCAAAAAAAACTTACAAACAATTGAAACTTACCACATAAATGCATTTGAAGGGTATTAATTATAATTAATAAACAGAACCTTCAAATACGAAAAAAGAACTATTCGAGCGCACAATTCAATGGCCTGCTCTCACTTTTGAAGTTCAAGAGTGTTGATGTCGTCCTGCAACAAATGTAGAGCCAACAGATTGTGTGCTGCGTTTTCATCGCGTTATTATATTCGAAATCCAAACAACACTTCGTTTTTAATATACACTACTTTACTTTAAATGGACGGTGCCTCGTTTTACGACTATCACATGCAATAAAAGTGAAAATAATATTCAGTTCGTTGTTCACGTTTTTCTTCTTTAGGTTTTTTTTTATTATTATCTATATACAGAAAAAGGGACGGGCTAGAATTAAAAAAAAACTACACTTTTTCTCTTTTGCTCGATAATTGCTTATGCATTTATTTCACTTTTATGTGTGTGCACACATTTGCAGTGTGTTACGTGCACCTCCAGAAAAACGTTGAGAAACAGAGAAAAACGACGCAACAAACATAAAAATTAGCCTATGTGTGTGTGTATAATGGTAGAACGGAATATATTTATAGCTACTGTGAAAGACGTGAGCCATTCGCACTTCACGTTTTTACGCCACTATTAGCCTCTGAATCGATTCTATGGCTCGATACTCGTCGTGTTGTTGTTGTTGTTGTTTACTTCTTTTTTTCTGTTCATAGATTTTCTTTTTAACTATGAACTTTAAATACATTTCGGTTTTTTTTTACTTTTCTGTTTTTGTTTTATATTATTTTCTTCGGAATGTCCATGTGGCAAGCACGCACGGCTGCTGCCGAGAGTGGCAGGGAAACCATTCACAGTTGCACACTACACGTGAGGAATAAAGTTACTCAATTTTCTTTTAAATATTGCATGAATGCACGAATGGCTGTGTGTATTGTATGGAAGCAGAGGTGATTTTAAGTATTTAAAGCAATTGCCGGGGATATTGTACGATAACAAGGCACACAGCGTTATATATTGCTATTGTTTTCATTCACTTTATCTCTCTTGCATTTCCGATTTATGTACATACAAATATCGTTTCGAATTCTCGCGATTTTCTCACACTCCTTCACCCCGCATTGGGTGTAAGGGTGTGTCTTTTACTTTGATTTTCAAAATAAATAGCAATTTCTCATTCATAAATTTCATTTTTGTCATATTTGTTCTCAATTTTGTGGTAGCTTGTGAAACCGAAAATTGCTTTTAGTGCGCACAAAACTTTTGTCATTCATGTTGATCGAAAATGGCACTTAAGAATGTTCGGAGTTTCAGTTTGTTTATATAAATTATGATGTAGGTTTTGAGCTAAAATCTACTTTCGAAAATATCTTCTATTTTTCTTATGATTTTCATTCGAAGCGAAAGATATCTGACTAAAAAAACCACTACGAATAACTTGGTGAGACTGTTTTTCTCTGAAAAAAATACCATCAATGAAATTCGAGGCGAATAGTAAAATATAATTCTCAGTGAACATTTCAATGCTTTTCGGTCTTTGAAATCAATTTGTCACGATGATATTTTGTGGCTGACACACACAAAAAAAAAGAAAAATCGACTAGGCATTGAATCTGTCTTTATTGAATACAAACAATTTTGTGTTTTTTTTTTGTGTACGATGACAAACGAATCGGTTCTGGTAGATTACATTTGCAAGAGATGAAAGAGAAATGAAAAATCAAGAAAAAGACGAAACTACAACAAGAAGACGCAATCAATTTATGAATGTCTTGATGTGAATTATGTTTCAAAGTCCACACATTGCAAATGTCTTTGGCTTTTCGATTCATATTAAAAATTACTGTACGAACGAACGCATTCTGACTTCTCTCTTTTTTTTCAAATATAAATGGCACATACCACAAAATGAACACGTACATCGTAGCGAAAATTTATCACCGCTTCATAATTCATGTGCTTTATATTTGGATGAGGCTACGCGCAATGAATTTGCAATACTAAACGACGGCAACCAAAAAAAAAATCGAAGAAAATCTTAATGAACAATGAAAATTGGCAATAAAAAGAGTGCTTGTTGTAAAAACAAGAATGTGCATTGTTTGATGTTGATGAGATGTTTTGAGTGTGTGTTCTCTTTCTTTCGTTCATGTAATTTTACATGATGTAAAACAAGCGCATTAACATTTGCTTAAAATTCTAAGCGAATCGACATTTGTGCTTCATTTGGATTTCGAAATTAAAATTTTTCTTCCGTCTTGGCACTTTCGGTTAATATACATTTCAAGAGCGCCATTTGTCTGATCCGACAATTTTTTTTCTGCGATTGAATCATGACGAAATTCTCGGAAATGAACAAATCAATCAACTAACGCAAACTACTCTCCACATGATTGGATTGCAATGAAGCAATCGGAAAGAGAAGAAAAGCGAAACAAACACTCATGAGTATATATCTCATAAATTCAAAACTCGTTTCAAATTTCAAGTGATTGGGTCTTTTTATATTCGTTATGCTTTCGATTTTGCAAAACCTACTCATTCAAGAATTGGGAATTGTTTCGCATTCACTTTTGTTGTTCGAGCATTGCACGTGATTTTCATTTCACGTCTTGAAT
The DNA here is from genome assembly GCF_009176525.2 of Contarinia nasturtii. Lineage (NCBI taxonomy): Eukaryota > Metazoa > Arthropoda > Insecta > Diptera > Cecidomyiidae > Contarinia > Contarinia nasturtii. Next base: position 3,247,889 of record NW_022198157.1, on the reverse strand, counting down.
TGATTTGCTATTTCTTATCTTTTTTATTTTCGTTCTATTCAACATTCGATATTATTCGAACGGATTTCGCACTTATGTGCATACATATATTTATTTAAGGCGATTCGTGTTGGTGTACGATTACAAATCATAGCCACAAGTTGCACTGTCATCTATTACGTCAACTACAGCTATTTCGTGCGCGCACACACACACACATAAAAGGAGACTTTGCAATTGTAAAGTGTGAATTTTTATGGTTTATTTGCATTATTCAACAATGATGAATTGGCATTTTCTCTCTGCTCTCATGCTGTTCGATAGATTGCACAAATCTCAAACTCACATAAAATATCCATAGAGCACAGTTCTTTGATTTGGCGCGTTCGTTTCCGTTTCGGGTTGACATTATAATTTTTTGCGTGCTCGAATTGAAGACAAATGTTGTTGAAGCTCAAATTAAATTGAGCTGTCGCTTCAGTGACAATCACACAAGTGAAAAAAGCTTGTACAAACATTCACGTTCGTTTTTTTTTGTTGTTATTTGTATTGAATTTCATTTTCGCTCTCTTCATTTTCTGTTTGCATTTCTGACATCGTAGATTTAATTTTCGTAAATATACGGATACATTTCTGGTGCTTTTATTGACAATTTGCTGTAATTTATCATGATATGACACTCAGTCGAATACCAATAAATTTGACAAAAATCATACCACATTCAGTTGATTGAAATGAATTTTGCTTTTTTTTCTTCACAGAAGTCCATCAGACTGGAGCGGAGGATAAAAAAGGACAATAAATTTTAAAACAGTATACTAGTTAATTAGGTGATCAATAATATTTTAAAAATGGTGATTGGAGAGAAAGACGAAAGCACACAGCCTGGTGCTGTAACACAAATGCCGCCAGCATCCATTGATAATATTATGAGCGGCATTAGCAATACTGGGTCAGTCAAAATGAATAACCATCGAAAAAAATTGCGACAAAGGTAACTGACCTCACTCACATTAAATATCCAATTACCCATCAAATCAATCTGTCTCAATTAACGTTTTTCATAAACGAAATCCATTTAACTAACCAAAACTCGGTTTTGTTTGTTTTACTCGCCACAGGTTTGATATAATTAAAAAGTTGGGTCAAGGTACTTACGGTAAAGTGCAATTAGGAATAAACAAAGAAACGAGTCAAGATGTTGCAATTAAAACGATAAAAAAATGCAAAATCGAAACGGAAGCCGATTTGGTGCGCATTCGACGAGAAGTTCAAATTATGAGTTCCGTTCAACATCCAAATATTATTCATATTTATGAAGGTACTCTTCATTTGACATTTTTCAATGGTACTTTAGTTTGTACGAGCGATTCATTGTCGGTTTTCTTTTTTCGCTCTCTCCCGCTTTCTCCTTCTGCAGTGTTTGAGAATCGCGAGAAAATGGTGCTAGTAATGGAATTTGCTGCCGGCGGTGAACTTTACGATTACTTATCCGAACGAAAAGTATTAACGGAAGAAGAAGCACGACGAATTTTTCGACAAATTGCCACAGCTGTGTATTATTGCCACAAACATAAGATCTGCCACCGAGATTTAAAATTAGAAAATATTCTGCTCGACGAACATGGCAATGCCAAAGTGAGTGAAATTCTTTATTTGATCAACAGAAACTAGAAAAAAAGCACTTTTCATTTTTATTCATGTCTGTGCGGCCGTCTTCTTTTGCTTTGAAAAGAAAAATTATGTCTTTCCGATATCATTTTATTTTGAAGAAAATGAGACATAACCCACAAGAGACATTTGTCATACATATTTGATAATACTAACACATGCATTCATATTTTATTGAGATAGATTGCCGATTTTGGTTTGTCAAATGTGTTTGAAGAAAAACGACTGTTGGCCACATTTTGTGGTTCACCACTGTATGCATCACCGGGTACGTACATCATTTGTAAACTCAATTCAATTTCGTTTTTCTTCACATTTTTTCAATTTCTTCAATAATGAATGAGTCTTCTTTGTTTTTCGATTGCAGAAATTGTGAAAGGAACGCCATATCAAGGGCCAGAAGTCGATTGTTGGTCGCTGGGCGTTTTATTGTATACGCTAGTTTATGGTGCGATGCCATTTGATGGATCGAATTTTAAGCGTTTGGTTAAACAAATTAGTGCTGGTGATTATTATGAACCAAAAAAACCATCAAATGCATCTCCGCTCATTCGAGAAATGCTCACCGTTTGCCCAAAACGTCGAGCAACCATCGAACAAATTTGCAACCATTGGTAAATATCAACCAAAGTTTTTATTACAAATTTTCTTGTTCAATAAGATCCCTTTTCTTTTCTTCAATTTTCATTGATCTTCGATTCATCAATCATTTTTATATTCAATTATCGTTTTTCAGGTGGGTGAATGAAAGTTATACCGAATGCTGTTTGAATTTAGCTGAAGAATTGGCGAATCAAACTCCGGTTCGATTAGATGTACTGCTATCATTAACACCGTCGGCTGTTACCTGTGAACAGTTGGTTGTTCCGAATCCGCATGAAGTCGAGAACAAACAAAATGTCACCCGAAGCATGTCAGTGGGTTCGATTCGTGATATTGGTGATATTGCCAATTCAGAAGCAGAGCAACGCATCATCGAAATGGTTGCTGCTGGCGGTGAGGCAGCTTTGGCTCCATCACCAACGCGAACAATCACTCCATCGCCCAGCATGGTGCCACAAGTCAAACGAAAACCAGAAAATACCATTTCAACCGAGTCAATGACCGGAGTTGCCGGAGCTCGAAAACGTGATAAACCAACCGAACAAATAAAAGGTACACAATCGAAATTGTCGATTAGCGAAATAATGGACGTTGATGAAAGTACACAAAATGAGGAGCAAATGGAAAAGAATGTTGCTGAATTGTCGTCATCTACATTGGCCGATGTCGTCGATGACGAATTGAAAAAAGACGAAAAGTCAGTGAAAAATAAAAGCAAGACTAGTTCCGATACAATTATTGAAGAAGTGCCACCGAATGCATTGCAAAAAACGCAAACCAGCGAACCAAAGGCACCGAAAACGTTCCCAAAGACAAAAACAACGGACTTAAGTGAAGTATCTCGTGCTGCACCACCAGCTGAACAAAAATTGGCCGATGAACCAAAACCAAGCACCGAACGAAGAAAATCTCGCATAATGGAAGTAGCCGAACGTTTCGAAGCAGCAGCCGCTGCACCAACGGAAAAACCGAAAAAAGTCATTGTTAAAAAAGATGTTGAACGTAAAACATCAGCACCAAAACCGACAACAACATCAACACCAGTGGCTGAGAAACAATCAAAACCGGCAACAAATTTACCACAACAAAGCAGCGATAAAACGCTTGAAATTAGCAAAGTCAAGAGCGAAATGGCTTCGGCGAATTCGAGTGCACCAGATGTTGATTTGACAAAGAGTGATTCGAAAACTTCAAATTTATCGCTTGAAGAGGCACGACGTTCAATGGAAAATTCGATAGCATTGCTCAATCAGGCGCGCATGGAGTCCAGCAACGAAGTGGATCAGCTATGTGCCAAAACGGAAAATGTTGCTGTATCCAGCAAACAAGACGAGGGTGAGAGACAAAGAAAATTGAAAACTGCTCGTGAAATCATAGGGAATGCTATTCCACGATTTAGTGGCATGGGCAAGTTTTATAAACGCATTGGCCATTTTCATTGTTAACCTAAATTCCATTAAATTGTTTCAATAGGTGTACGCAAACCTCCAGTGCCATTCGGCGCGAATGGACGTTCTATTTCTGGAAGCGTTGTACCAACTCGTAACGTTGCAACGCCGCCCGATCCAAGATTGCATGAGCGCGAATCACCGCTTAGCATTTACAATTCGAGACGTAAGTTTTAACAATTCGTGCATTTTTTCGTAGAAATCCACACTAAAAACTCATGTTTTTTGTTTGTTTGATCCGAACAGCGGCGGCGGCGGCAGCAGGTGAACAAGGCGTCATTGGAGAAGAACAACCAAAAACTTCTGATGTTACATTGAAGTCGGCCACTTTACCACGTCGCAAGATCGGAAGGTAAAGTTTTCAATTCCGCCTAATCCTTCCCAAAAAAGATACAAAAAACTGATTGAATTTGTTAATTAATTTCAGACCTGATGTAGAGCAACAACAACAGTATCATCCGACATATAATCCAGTATTTGCGACATCTGGAGCTCGTGGCGGTATCACTGATGCACAATCACAACAGCAACACAAGCCGAAAGAGCATTACATCCCAATTCAACGAGTGGGATATGTAGCCAATACGTCATCTAGTCAACGATCAGTATTGTCGCGTCAATCAACCAATGATTCTGATATATCGGACACACAAACAGCGTCTACCGCAACAATTGGCACTCAACCGTCGTTACAAACATCGAACTCATCACAACCGATTAAAAAGAGTCCACGCGAATTCATAATTCCGATTGCAGTTGAAGGTGGCGGTTTTGTAACACCACGAGCCGGTAGCCTTGAGCCATCCGAATCGAATCATAGTACAAGCACCGCATTTAGTCGTTTCAGTGGTCGACCGCGCAAAATTAGTTCTCTGTTTAATGATTCAGAAGATGAATCGATCAATTCACCGTTCCATCGTATGCAACGGCATACGTCAATCGGACGAGACAGTGATACCGAAACAAGTCAACCCACAACCGGATTCACATATCGTTTGCGCAGTACTCGACCATTTAAAAAGCTACAATCTGAAGGAAATGACTCAGGAAGCTCTGGCGAAGAAGACGATGATGATGGTTTTGAAATTTTAACGGCTGAAAACCTTTTCTCAACTCTTTTGTCACGGGTAAGTCGATTGACCCTTTGGAAAGCGAAATATAAAAAAAAAACGGTGTTTGAATATGTTGCCTTGGTTTTACTTCAACAGGTTCGTGCACTAACCAATCGCCTCAATGTAAAAGATGACCCGACCAGTGATTTTCCATCAGCACGTTTTCTCAATAATTTTCCAACGAATTTTCGTCAAAACAGCCCATTCTGGCAACATGACCCCTTTACTAGGTAAAAACCGTTTGTGCCAATCAAATTAACGTAATGTTTTTTGTTCGTTTTCTTTTTTAATTACTTGCCGGTTGTGGCTGCAGCTTTATATTTATTCGGCTTGAAGTCATTTTCGTTCGATTCAAGAGCTTCTGATTTAAGAGAAAACAAATTTTTAAAATGTTGAAATTATGCGCTTTTTTCTATCGATGGAATGACTTCTACGCGCACATATCTCCACTAATTTTGTGGTCATTTGACTAACTAATGGACCGTTTAATCAAGACATATTTTATTTTTATTCGCCCCTCCCAAAACATAAAAAAAACCAATCAAAAGCTAACCGCATTAACCATAATAACGTAATATTTGTTCTTTCTTTTTCCGCAAATCAATCAAATTAACCCCCCGTTTTTATAAAACACACACACACAAATACACATTCAAAATAATAAAAAAAATCAGCAAGCAATATACTTACTATAGCGAATCAGTCGTAACAACAAAAAGGGAAATGTAAGTCAATTAAAATATCTTAAATTTTTGCTATTTTTTTTTTTTTCAAATTCAATTTTACCGTTTTTAACCCTCACTAATAATAATCATTTGAATTCACTTTAATACGGGGGCCATGTCGATGACAAATTATGTTGTCGTTTGATTTCTTTTATTCTTTCATTCGCCAACGTCGACGACGACGTCAAAACGACGGAGATCGGGCATTTTATGGCCGGTGTGCAAAAATGCTTTTTTTTATAACTTAATTTGCCTACGCTGATGTTTTTTTAAACCAGAACTCACTCAATCAAGTGCCTTTTTATAATTGTATTACTAACCGTGGTCCGTGTTGTAATTATTTTCATTTTATTCGATGTTCGTGTACATTGCGGTGTGAAGCGATTTCTTTTTTCTGTTCATTTGTTGTGGTTGCAATCAAATAATGTACATTTTTTATTCTATCATTCGCATTTGAATTGTTTAAATTGGCGCTAGTCCATTAAAGATTTTTCACCTCATTATCACATTCTCATTTTTGTTGTTTGTATGCCAAACAAATAGCTGTTTGTTGAGCTGTCGCTTTTCGAGTGTTGATTTTTGTGTTTGATTCTATTGCGTTTGCATTTCAAAAAACAAATGAGAAGAAAAAAAAGGAGAAAAATAAATGTCGCTCGGCTTCGCATAAACACCTCTAAGTCGATTATTATATTATTGCTTAACCGTGCACAAAAAAGCGCTTCTAACTAAATTGTTTTGCACCTCAAATATGACATTAAATGACCATAACCTGAATAACTCTGCGGTGAGTGCAATTTTTCACTCAAAACGTTTGGTTTTTGTTTGAACAACAACTTCTTAACAGATGATAGAAAAAACAAAGACAAAGATTTCGTTTCTAACGATTTACTTTGTTTTGTTTGGCATTGATTCTCCTCTTTGGCCAAACGTTTTCGATTTTCGATCTACGACTGCAGATTTATATTTAAACATTACACACGCAAGTGATTTATGGATGACACTTGATACGACCACTTTTTCGAATTTCTGAATCTTCTCATCGCGATCTCTTCCGATCTTGTACACACATCTCTCTTTCTTTCTTTCTTTCTTTTTCTCAATTTTCTTTTTCGGTTAGGAATTTTCGCAGTATTTTTTAAGTTTAGAGAATATTTTGAACCAGAATAAAAAAATGTCTTTTGTTTTATAAGGAAAAAAAACCAGATAAGAAAAACAAATGAAATGGTGCTAACATTTTTGTAATATTTTTTGTTTTTTCTTCTTATTATTTTCTTCTCTTTTTCTTTTGGCCAATATAATTTGCAGTCGTTTGAACAGTTCGGGTGCATGGCGTCACAGCATGACTCGTGACCTTGGTACAGACATTGATTCAATGAATTCTGTGTTCTCGCCTCGAACCGGAGCCACATTGCCCAAAGGTGAATATCCCTTCATTCATTTTTCGAAACAAAAAAACACACAAACACATACAAACACATGTAATCTGAGTAGCTAAACGAAGCCAAAATGCAAACGATGCCAAATTTGTAAAAAATCGATTTCACACTAACACAGAAAGACAGAAACGATTGAGCGCAGTGATTTCCAATTGCAAAATAAGAAGAGTTTAATCTAATCTATTTTGTGTGTGTATATTTACCAATTGTTTTCTATTTAGCTTTTCTAATTAAACATCAATTTGTTTTTGTAGTTGAACGCATAGTGTTTCTTTAAGATTGCATTTTTATAAAGGAAAAAAAACAACAACCAATATTTAGTGTTTTACTTCCAGTTCATGTTCAAAATAATTGTTCATACATTTTATTGAGTTTTTCGTTTTGCGCAATAACAATTGTATAATTCTATAAATAATCCTAATTTTGCGCTGGATTTTAAAACTGTGCGCATTTTTTCGTTTCGTTTTCATATTAATAACCAAAATACCCTTTTAGATTAGAAAACAAAGACAATTTTCGTAAATACCGATGATGAATGATCAAACTGGAATGAAAAATTTTAGCGGTAGAAAATTGTTTAAGTCGCTCTTTTTGCAAATACTACTCCCCTCAAATCATAATAATCATATACTACTCATTTCATTTGTATTTTTTTTTTCGTTGTTTTTTGTACTTTTTTGTTTTTGACATGATTTTTCTTTCCCGTTATTTATTCATGCTTGCAGGGGGATTGCGCATACCAATAACGCATGCTCAAAATTCTAGCAGTCCCTCTGTCGATACACAGCCACAGCAACAACCCGATCAACAGAAATAATAACCGCCAAAAACAATCAGAACATTTTCTGTTTCGATTGAATTGCAACCGAATGAAATGTGTGGGAGAGAGAGAGAGAAAGAGAGAGAGAAAATCTCAATTTTCGCTGCGCGTAATATTCGATCCAGTATCATCCGAATTAATAATCGCCTTGCGGAGCCAAGTGTGTCATAATCTAAAACCAATTTACTATTTTACTAAAACCAAAATCAAATCAAATAAAAAAAACCATAACCAAAATCATAAATCAGCTACCAGAGTATGTGCTACTATCGATTGTCAAGTTACCTTTATTGCGAGCAAAAAACAGCACGTGAGTCGATTTTTGTTATTTGTTTTTGTTTACAATTTTTGTTTTTGTTTTTGTTGATTTACATTCTGTTCTATAGCCGTTATTCACACAACAACTTCTCGTATTAGATTAATGTTTGAGCCTTGCCTTAATCGGACTGTGTCTTAATGAAAATGTTTTATGTTTAGATGTTACCCAATAATATGAATGTTGTGCAAATTTTAGTCACACTCAATTTTTGTGTTTGCAATCGTTTTTCTTTCTTTCTAATTCCAATTGATGTGTATCCATTTTATTGATGCCAACCAGATGGTAAGTTAAGCCATTTCGATGTTTGCGGTATATTTTGCTTGAACATTACTGTGCGAGAGAAATGGAATGAAACTCATTTAAATTACAATCTATCATCGAAAAAAGAACAATAATAAAAAAATACAATTATTTCGGTAACATATTGAAATAAATAAATTTTCTTTTGTTTTTTTCTTCTTTTTTTTGTTTGTTTTCTATTGCAGGCGCAAAATTTAGGTCAAGTGGCGAAAAAAGTTCAAACTTACAATCGAATGAATACAGCAACAACAGTACCAACAGCACCACCACCCCCACAACCACATCCGAAAATCCAACCAATCAAAACGACAATAATTTGAAGCAACCAAATAATGAAACATTAGATTTAGCCGATCTCGATTTATCACAATTACGACTCACCAAAAAAGATTTAGAAACATTGTCGTCAATCACACCAAGTCTACCGAAACACTTTCAAGATCAATTACTCGCTCAATTGCCACCGAATCAGGCACGAAAACTCTCCCGAACGCTATCGATGCAAGCATCGACACGCACACCAAATATTTACAAACGTAGTTTAAGCAGTGGACGAGATGGTGGCATCGAAAATACCGAATCAACCGCATCAAAGACACCAATTCCGGAACATCAAATTGATGATTTGAAATTCGGTGCAAACGATCCAAAATTCAATGGGATGGATCCAAATGCAACTGGAAACGAATCGTCATTGTTGTCGTTTGATCGAAACTCTGTGCTGCGACGAAGCATGTCACGTGGACGAGATCCAACTGTACACAGACGCAGCACCAGTGCTCTTCGGAATGAATATCCAAGTCGCATGTCATATGCCGGTGACTTACGTGCCGACTACAAGCCAAATGATTCTGTGGCCAACAATCGATATCGCCTAACTGATTACACATCGGGATTGGGAACGTCCGCTTTGAGACCCGAATATTATTCAAAACTTCCATTGCCAACATCGTCTTCACCGCAAAAATCACCATCAAATGAAACACTCGATTCACCATTCCGAAGACGGCATTCATCACGAGGATTCTCACGATTTTCATCACGTCCCGACTTTTATGGCAGTTCGTCAAGCATTAATGCGGGCGACGATGGCAATGCATTGCTCAAAGTGCGAGGTGAAAAAGAGCGTGAAACTCAAAGTGTGTTACGTGAAATACGTGAACGCAGTCGAGATAGATCCAAAACAACTCCAAGTAAAAATGAAACGAAACCACGCGAAGGAGAGAGTTTACCAAGTGGCGATGCATGTTCAACGCACAAAGATCATCGCAGAAAGAGTAGTATACCAAATATTCGAATCACCGTTGATAAACAAAATGGTCGCATTTATCATGCTCGAAATAAGAGCATGGAACGTTGCTGTGACATTGATGACGCGGAAAAAATTGATGGCAAAGAGAGCGGCCACATTCGTCGAGCAAGTATGACAAATGCGGCTCGACCTCCGAACTCGGCGAATGAGGCTAGATCCAAGCAAACGGCGGCCGAATTCACCGATGACATTCTCAGTGAATTGGTTCGACGATCAAAGGACTACACTGAAAATGGTGATTTGCCACAGAAAACGGAGAAAAAAGATGAAAGTGGAACAGTTAAGAAAATTAAAATCAAGTCAAAAGATGGCAAAAAAATGAAAACCAAACCCAAAACCGCCGAAACCGGTGAGCAAGAGTCAAAAGTGACACAGAATAATGAACAATCGAATGATGTTCAATCGGTTACACTGCCATTACCAAAATCATCGAAAATTGCGCGACGTATGTCGTTTCCAAATAAAGACGATGGTGTCAGTGATAAAGTCAACGATCGAAAGAGTGAAATTATGGAGAAAAAATGTGAAGCACCAGAAATAAATGTGAATGTACCAAAGTCAAATGATGCAAAAGAAACAAAAACCTATCCGAATTCCAAGCTAACACCACCGAAGGAGGTAAGCTTGAAAATAAAAAAGTCCACAAATTCCAGTGCAACATCGACCAGTCGAAATGCCATAACCGCCGTCATGGAAAAATTTATGGAAAAGAGTGCAGAACGCTTGTCACCGGGTAAAACAATATCGGCCACTAAAGTCAAGAGTGAATCGGGCGAAACATCGCCGCCAAAAACGAAAAAGAAAATTAAGGTTGTGAAAAAATTGGTGAAACCGGAACAATCGCCAACAAAAGAAACTAGTCCCAAATCAAATGAAACTTCCAACGAAACATCGCCAGTCAAAGAGAGAAAATCACCGGAAAAGAAATTAAAATCCGGATTTCTGTATACGATTGGTCAAAAGTTTGAGAAAATGCGCGAAAATAGCAAAAACAAAGAGAAAGAAAAGAAAATTGCCAAAACAATTGATGCACCAATAGCGGCTGCAAGTGAAATCGACATAAAATTGCCGATGCATTGTGAAAAAGAATTTCCAAAAGATGTTGAAACCGTGCAAACCATAATAATACCGCGACGTGTAAAAGATGGCCAAGGTGAAATCATTCAAAAAGAAGAAATCACAATTCGTCAAATTGATTTACCGTCGTCGATAAGCGCGAACTCAATTGGAAAAGGTGAACAACGTAAATCTCGCATTGATGCTGTTATTCGTAATTTACGCGAACGTTCTGTTCCGCACACGGTTCGAAGTGAAAATCGTACAGATTTGGCAACGGAATCAGCTCTACTAAAGCGAGCGGTTAGCGTTGAAGACATGACAAACGGTGCTGTCAACTTCAATAAACAGGGCAATGTAAACAAAGTACTTGGACTGTTTAGACGTATTGAAAAAGAGCATCAATTGCAAAAGCAGCAGCATTTGGCCGCAAATGGTGAATCATCGTCAAAGGAACGGCCCAAATCCGGTGGTTTTGTGGGCAAAATGAAGAAAAGTCGACCATATTATACAGGTGCCAAAAGTGATACGATTATTACACTAACTGATCAATTTGAACGTCAATATTTGTGCGAACGAGCGAATCAGTTGAAGGCTGAGAATTCGACAGCATCGAGTACGAAAATTCCATATTTACGAGCATCAAGCATTTCAAAAACGGATTCACAACCAATTCAATCGAACAGTTTTGAATTTGTGGCAAATGGTACTAAAGAGAAGAGCACTTCGAATAATAGCATCGATGAGAAAGTAAGGGATATTAAACATGTCAATGAAGCGATCAAACCGCAGATTCCAATTGTTGATGTGACAAATAGTTCGTTAAGTGAAAAGGAACGCATTCGAAACAATAGAAAGGGTCTGGTGTTGGACTTGAGTAACGAACAATACAACGATCATTTTAAGAAAATATCGAATGATTCAAGCAATAACAACAACAACTCATATCACTTCAATAGTTCAAAATCATTTGGCGATCAGTGCAATGGATCGAATGAAAATCATGTTAATAACAATTTTGCTGGCAATGGTAATTATTATCCACAATTTTATCCACATTCCGATCGAAACCATGAACCATTCACACCAACCTGTGAGCTAAACACGAGCTACTCGTCGGACGCACGAAGTGTGCGAGATGACTGTGAATCAACGTCAACATTTTTGTCACCAACCGATGAGCCGGAACTTTGTTTCGATGATTGGTCAGCTTGTTCTGGTATGCATTTTTCGTCTGTTTTTTTCCTTTAAACCTTTCTTTTTAATATTAAATTTTGCTCCAACAGGTTCAACTGACGATCATATGCCGTTGCATCCAAAGCATTTGAAATACGCATCAATGCGAAATCAGTCAGAGCAAAATCACAATCAAATGCCATCAACATCTACTGATCCAGCTCCGTCTACACCATCTGACTCGGAAAGCGTGATTGACCGAATAAAACGTCGAAGCTATTATTGCCGTTTCAACGAAAAGAAACCAAAACGAACGAGTTCAATTGTTGGACCAAGTGCACAACGGGAATACTACCGTGATATGGCCGCTAAATCCAAGTCGAGAGCATCTGATTATCTGCCATTGACACCGAATGGATATCAAACAGAGAGTGATGGCAGTTTTAGCCGTGGCGGCAGCAAATCGCCCACACCAATGAATGTACCGACTTCGATATCACGTGCAAATACACCAAGTTGTTATTCAACTGCCGATGAAAGTGAGAAATTTAAACAGCAACCATACCATTACCATTTCCACCATCAACGTAGTCAAACTCCCTCACGATCCGTTAAAAGTCCATTCGAACCAAATGATTTACCCAAAAATAAATCGAGCGAATATCTTAATTTAAGATCGACATTGACATCACCGCCGGCTTCAATATCGGTTTCAAAATACTATTCCAATCCAATCGGAGCCACCACATCATTACCAACAAGCGACTATCAACACAACGGAAATCGCTCATATTCAATGCGAAATTCAACCTACGACAGTTTGACAACACCCATTGTCTATGGTTAGTTTTTGACAATTCTACCATTTCGATTCAATTGGTTTTTTTTCTTTTCAAATTTTAACGCTGTTCATTTTTCTAAATTGTTGCTTTTTTTCTTTTCTTTATTTTCCTTATTTTGTTTATGTTTTTGTAATTGTGTTCGATTAATCAGACTTTTCACTTATGTAAAAATGTTAATATTCAGTGTACAAAATTCATGTTCATATCCAAACGACCACATTCTTTTCTTCTAAATTCCAGGTACTTATAATCCAAAACGTCGAATGTCTACATCCTATTTGGCTCCGTCAATTGTGGCTGCAAATAGCACGAATGGTTACTTAAGCTCGCCAAAAGATCATTTGAGTACCAGTTGTTATGCAACGCTCGGACGAAGCAAGCCAAAAGCATATGATCGTTCGATCACAATGTTGGACACTGGATCCATAGCACCCACATCGATACTTACAAAACGGTTCGGCACCACAAATTCAACATCAGATAATCCATATACACACTCACATTATCGCCCTATTCATGAGTATGGTGGTCATTTTAACAGCAGGTATTTCCTTGTTTAACCTTGCACTTGATCCCCTACACATACCATAAATATCATTGGTCATGAATTCAGAATTATTATTTATGAACTAAAAAGAATCAATTCGCTTTTTATAGATCCAGTTTGCGTTCACCAACCATAATACAAAGCTCTAGCAGCAATGTTTAGACTTCATCCCCTCGCAAATGACATCAACATTTTATCGACAATGTTCAATCAAAACAGGAAAACAAAACAACAACAACAACATCAAATTAACCACTCATAAAATACTCAAAACCGTTACTGTTCAGTCATTTCCATTCATAATACTTGATATAGATTAATATACTCGAAAATGAAAAAAAGCAAAAAAAAAATGTGAAAACGCAACATCGGAAATCATTGAATATGTGGTTTTTTCTGATTTTATGATTTTTTTATTCGAATTTTACACACATACACACACAAAATGAACATACACACAGCCTTAAAAACCAATTTTAAATTTCGAATATTGCTTTCGACACGATTTTTTAGCCTAAGTCCATTTTGTATGATGAAGTATTGCAATATTTTACAAAACGATTTTTTAATTCGAATTTTTTATCCTTTTTGATTACATGCTGTTATTATTTCATTCACAATGTGTCGTTCATTTACTTGTTCGTTCGCATGAAACAAATTCAATTTAATTTCGGTGCCAGTGTTGTTGTTGACAACCAAAATAACGAAAATTATTGAATCTCGGCCTATTCGAGAAAAGAAATGAAACTTTTTTTGCAAGGTATTTCAGCAGCTCGTCATTAATTTTTAAAACTTAGCATTTAAGAGTGAGAAAATATTTTAGCGGCATAGGTGATAGAAACATAAAAAAAGGTAGATTTAATCAAATAATATGTGTATATTGAATTCAAATAAAGTGTTTTGAAATTTAAACAAAAATTAATGTGATGGTGTTTTATTTTGAAAAAGAATTAGTTTATGATATCTATCACTCAACTATTGATATAGACAATATCACACCGCACATTGCTCTATGTACCAGACACTCTATATTGTGGCAACACTTATTTAATTTCAAAACCAATATTTTTTTATGTATATATTTTTTCTATACATGCTCGCCAATATGTTTTGAATTTAAAAAAACTATGTATTTCTTTGAAAATAAAAACTGATACATTTTTACAAAAAAATAAAATAAAAAATTATTTCTTAATAAATCAGTTTAACAGAGCTGCGTTCATCATTTGAATGTGACATTGGTGCTTTGAACGTGCCCTAATTTAAGCGAATGACAGTTCACTTCATACATTGAGTTTTCAATGTACTGTCAGACATGTTTCACTATTGATGACGTTTCATAAAGAAAAGAAAAATCTTGCGTTAACACACATTCACTTTGTGTGAAACTATTTCATTTTTTCGATTAAATTTTTGGCGAGATTGTTTTAAAAATGGTCGAAGATACCAGTGTAGAGACAAGTGAAAACGTACCGGCTGAAACTGAACCAAAACCATTGTTTTCAATTGAAATCTTGCGTTTGATTCGTGATGCACAAAAACAACATGGACTTCGGCATGGTGACTATCAACGGTATCGTGGTATGTAAATTACATTAATTAAATTGTCATTGAAATTGAGTGTATATGCTATTTGTGCCATTAAAATTCATTGTTTTTTGTGTTATTGTGTTCTTTTGGTGTAAATTCCTCGCACATTTCTAAATGTAATGAATTGTTTTTAGTAACCACTTTCACTTTTTTTTCTGCATACAAATAGGTTATTGCACACGTCGCATAAGTCGCTTGCGAAAAGCATTGAAAATACCACAAGGTGATAAGCGTCATTATAAAAAGCGTGATGTTACCGTGGCCCATTTGGATGGTGCCAGTGGTAAAGCGGCTATTTCTGGACCAAGTGGTGATGAGCGTTTTCTCTATCTTCCATTGATGTTGGCCGAACGTGCATGGTCTTATGCGATGCAATTGCGACAAGAGGCCAATACGGAGCAACGTAAACGATTCCATTTGGTGAATAAATTGCGACGTGCCTGCAACTATGCATTGCAATTGAAAGAATTGTGCTCACAAAGTCAGCGATTGGATGACAAAACGAAATTGGAGGTCGAAGCGTACGTTGATTGTATGCATGGAAATCTTCATTTTGAATTGGGACTATGGCAATCGGCGGCGGAAAATTTCAAAAAATCACAAATCATCTACGAGAATTTGGTGAAAGTCATTCAAGCCACGACCGGCGATGAAGAAGTATGTGAATTGTACAAGGCAAAAATTGAAGAGTTGAAACCAAATCTTCGCTATTGTGCATACAATTTGGGCAGCAAGTCCGATTCGGCTGCAACAATCGATGAAGTTTTGGAAATTCGTCGTGCTCAAGGTGCCAGTTCGCTCATCGATTTGGAATCATTTAAAACTGCACAAATCGAAGGTGCCAAACTCGAAACGATTGAATGGCGACAGCACAAAATTCAAATTCGTTTGCCGGAAAAAGTGCGCTTGTTTTTATTGAGTTTGCAAGATTTGGATAAGAGTGTTGAACAGGCCAAGACCCTACAGAATAAAATCGATATCATTGAAACGGTTCTAATCGATTGCAAGGATAGTATTCAAGCAACAAAAGATGATTTCTTGAAATCAGATTCGACTCGCAAAGGTGCTGACTCTGGCAATAATGCACCGGCCGTTTCGAGTAATGTTCAACTTTTACTCGCATATTTGAACTACATTCGCTTGATTCGTACGTTGGAGCGTAATTTATATTTGGTTGCGCAGACAAAACAGAATCTATCATTGGAAAATACGGTGGCCGATGGGAATGATGCAACGAAAAAGGGTGCACGCCCACAGAATTTGACACGGCTATACGAAATTGTCGCACAAAATATTACTGAATTACAACAAATTGCTGGCTGCGAAAATGACAAAGCCTATCAAACCGAAATACAAAACTTATCGATTGCATTTAAGGCGTTCCGATGCTATTACATTGCAATGACATTGGTTTCGTTGTTCCGCTGGAAAGAAGCCGTTGCACTTTATGAACGTAAGATCCTTTATTTATTCTTTTTTTCCGGTTCAAATTTCTTTTTTTACATATATTTCTTTTTTGTTTCAGGTTCCAAGAATTATGCGAACGAAGCATTGAAAAATCCACCAGCTCAATTCAATTTGAAACAAGATCTAAATGCCTTGCTTAAGGATATTGAAAGTTGTAAATTTTCGGCTCACGCCTACAGTGTATTAGCCGATGACGGCAATACGGCTGCATCAAATGATGGTTTGCTATACCTTGATGGAAGCGGTCGCAAGCAAAAATCATTAAAATCAAAACCACTATTCGAACGATTGTCGCATTACGTTGAAGATCAACAATTGAATTCGAAAAATCCAAATGTTTTCAAGTCAATGCCAGACATTGAACCAATCCCATGCAAGCCTCTGTTCTTCGATTTGGCATTGAACTTTGTGGAAATGCCATCGCTAGACGATAAAATCGATTCGCCGGCCAAGAAGCAGCAACAACAACAAGGTATATCTGGTTTTGTCAAAGGCTTCCTTGGCTGGGGTGGCAAATAAATATATCCATAGCAAACGCAATGAAAAATACACCGACATTTTTATTACATACATACAGTTTTAATTTCCGGATGGCTTTTAATCAATTATCTAAATAAATGCAATTTAAAAAAAGAGCACAGTGTTTTTTTTGTTTTATTTATTTCTGAATGCACAAAACATTTTATTACAAACTTAAAAATTTGTCTCAATTATTAATGTCTTTGTTCTTCCTCTGTTTTTTGTACAACAATTTAAAAAATTAGAGACTTTTTTTTGTTATATTAGCAATTTCTGTAATTTTTTTGGTATCATTTTTCTTTACATTCATTCAAAAGAGAAGGTCCTCAATATATATGTGTGTATTGATTCCTTTTGTTTTCCATTTTTTTTTTGCTTAAAATTTAAAAATTACATTTAGATAGGAATTTCTTAAATTTGATTTCGTAAACATTTATCATTTGGAAAGAATTGTTTTTTTTACGTTTTTCTTTTCTTAGTAGCTTGGAATTTGACATAAAATAAAAAATAAATCAAATTGAAAAATAAATATTAGAAAAAATGATAGTATCAACGATAACTTATTCATAGCTCGTGCCAATCAATCCAAAACGAAAACTGTATCACCGAAATTTTTTGCAATGAACCGAAATTGTTTAAACAAAAACAAATCAGGTTTGAAAGTAGAGAAAATATCAATCAACCTATTTGGGGAGGATTCAGTATTCATATGAGCGACTCCATTTAAAAACAGTATATATCGAATTGAAATTTACAGTATAAATAGTAAAAAATATGATGAACGACAAAAAAGTGTATTATTATTATTATTATTTTTTTCATTTATCAACAACAATTTTTCTTGAATGAAATGGATTATAAATTGGCTTTTTGTTGTGTGTTTTAAAAACATTTACAGAGTATTTCATTTTTCATTAAATTCTCAACTAGTCTATGTAATTATTATTTTCTTGTTTGTTTTGCTTATGAAATGCTTTGGACTATGTTTGTTTTTCTTACGTCAAAAATAGATAGCAACAAAAATACACATCAATATACTATTTTGGGTAAAGTTCATTTTAAAAGAGTGGGTTTTTTTTATAATTTTTCCGCATCTTCTTCTATGTTTTTGGAACATATTTTCTCGTTTGCGTACCATTCCTAATTTGAGTAGTTTATTACTCGAATATTAGTTCACAATTTGTAGCTGTTACTCTTTTTTTTTGGTATGAATCGGATGCTATTTGAATTTGGGTTTTTTGTTTCAGGGAAAAAAATGTAGGCCTTGTTATGAACTATCAGCCAGTATGTAATATATATTGCAACTATTGGCCACTCTATTTCCAATGTGTAATTGTAGTAATGAAATGTTTTTTTCTCTTTTTCTCTCTATCTCACTCTCTGGTTATATATTCAGAGCTGCTTATGTGTTATTCATGTACTCGGGTAGCGCTTAATTTGTGTGAGCTGAATCGTCAGGCTGGACCTGAATGATTTCATCATTTCTAAACTATTTATCTATTTCTCTTTATGTTGTTTTGCTTATTTTGAGCGTCAAATCACTTTTAATCTTAACTGATGATGATTGATGGCGTCTATGAGTGGTTATTCTTTCACAATTTTTTTCGCATGCATTTTTATTTTGTCTCATGTTTGTTTGGTTAGGTTAATTTAATTTTGTGTTTTGAATAGAATAAACATTTCTGTTTTCTCTTAATCTATTTAAATAGTAATTACTTGGTTTATTGAATGACATTTCATGCCATGGTTGTTTTATTCATGATTTGATATATATATATATATATTTATTTGTGGCAAAAAGAAGAAGAAAAGGGTACACAGATCAAATATAGAAATGAAACACCACATATAGATTTAAAAATAAATGATCAATAGAATGTGATGGAAAATCAAGAATGAGCCGAGATCATCAGCGTAGTCAACGTGTGACATGCAATGCATCCGGCGTATAAAATTGGGTAATGGATTTTCTACTATTTCAGGTTTCTTTCTCTTGTTTTTTTTGTATATATAGCATTAAATGTACATAGCGAAAAAAATTAAGTTTTTAAGTATTTTGTTGGTTGGTTCGGATATGATATATGCTTAGCATTGGACCATATCCAGGAATTGATTAAATATATTTTTTATATATATGTCTAAAATTATGTATTTATTTTCTATGTGACTATTTGCTCTCCTTTGTTAAAATTTGGATCTGTCTGTACAGAATGTTATGTATTTGGTTTTATTTTATTTGTTACGTTTTCCATGTGGTATTTCATTGAATTTTGTGTTGATTAAATAAAAAAATAGTCAAATTTCCTTCCCATTCATCATCACTATTCCCATTAGAATGATAGCTCAATACATTTATGAATACATACTGTTTTTTTCTTCGTTCAGTTTGATTTTCTCTTGTTTGGATGTGAATCATCAAGAAAGCATAAATCGTTCGTATAATCAAACTTATGTTTAGAGTTTTCTTTTTTATTTTAGAGTATTCATTTAATTAGTATAGCAAAGCGATTTCCAATATGTTCTATGCCGAAATATGGTAGAAAGAAGAATTTATTCTTATTGCAATATAACATCAATGTATCTATACTTTTTAGGGTATTTTGTGTGTATCATTTTGTACTTAAAGGTCACCGAATCCAAATTACATGCATTTTCTTTTACTCTTATGATTTAAACTGTGTATTTTGGTTTTGTCCATGTTTTGTTTTTAATTAATGTGTTGAAGCATGATTACAGCTAGTGAAAAATGGGCATATTGATAAAAAAATAAATGTTGCTCTTTGAAACTGACTGAATATGAATTGAGAAAATGAGAAAAAATAATTAAATAGAAAATAAAATCAAAAAGAGAAAAATTACTCCACTTTGACAAAGAGAAAAGACTACATTTTTGTTGTTAATTATGAAAATGCTTAAAAATGCTAAATAACATATATTTTGTTTCGCAAAAAAGTAAAAAAGAACATCGAATCACTTATGAAATACGTATTATTTTAAATGACCTTACAAATGAAAACAGACGAACTACAGAACCATTTTTTGTTGGTTTGTTTGGTTTAAATTTATATATATCCGAGAACCGAAATATGTATGATCAGAATTGTATGTATGAATGTTTTCGTCGAATGGTTTACATTTAATTCAAGGTTTTGAAATATTATACCGTAGATACGTCAATGAAAAGCCCATACAAAAATGTGATTTTTTTTAGTTACAAAAAATATGTTGTTTTTTTTTATCCTCATGTTTAAGTTAATGTATAAAAATTTCCAAGTTTGCTTTTCATATCTCTTAATTTAGTAATTTTATGTTTCGAATCGTTACGACAAAAAAAATCATCTCCCAAGAAAAATATGTTACTTTTTTTATATGAGCGCAATAAAATTAGCAATTATGTTTGATAAATATATATCTAGTATCCGATTTGTCCGCTTTTTATTTCAACGGTGTATTAGTATAATGTTGACAAATTTGTTTTCTCTCTCATTTTTTTTTAATTTTAATATGCAAATGCCGATTAAAAAACTCAAAATTAAATTGATAAGAGCATTAGAAAATGATTTTTCTTCTTATATGATAAACGAAATCTTAAACCCATTTCTGTGTGGTATTTTTTACAGAACACGAGATTTTTTTCTTGTTTTTTTTTTTTTTGCTTAGTGTCTATTTAGCTGTTTGCTTTGTTGAATTTCTATGAAATTCCGTCACTTATCGAATTAATTTTAAATATAATTAGCAGTAAAGTAGTTAGTTCGTCAAGTAAATACAAAATTTGACTCACAAAGTGGATGTCACTTAATACTTTGACTGGATGATGTACACCACTAATTGTAAAACTACATTTAATTCTTAATATTTAGAGCTTGTGGATGTTATTCATATGGCTTATATAAAATTAGAGTGTGTTTGTGTATGTAATTTGTTTTGCAATTTTATGCAATTATTCTCATGTGAACACATTCGTCCCCACTTATATGCATGTGCCTGCATTCAAGATGGAAAAATAATTTTCTTTTTTCATCAAATTTTTGGCTTATTGTTTATACAGATTTAAATATGTTATTTTTATTTGTTTGTTGTTGCCTTCCGAAGTGGTCTTGTTCACTACAAATACACGTGGAATTCAGTTTTGAACCAACGAAATTATGTCAAAACATCGTGGAATTAATCGAAACGGTTTTGGTCTGTCTGTATCAGACTCGGTACTCACGCATTGAAATTGCGCTTTCATAACCGGCAAGCTATAGAAACGAATATAACGCGTCACAACTACACAGTTTTCTACGGGGTTTTTTTAAGTCTAATTTATTGCTTTCGATTGAAAATGCTTGGCTATAATTTATATGATTGGTTTAGAATAAAATCTCGACTTGAAATTAAAATCTATTATAAAAGTGGAACACAGCATTTTGAAAAAGAAACAGCATTGTTTTGAATGCGATTGAACAGCTTTAAAAAAGGCTGTGTTCCATTTTTATGTGTATTGAGGTTTTTATTCTAACTCATTCATATTTACACCACACTTATATGGAGAAGCGGTAATTTAGTCAAACTTCATTTTATCGCATTCTTTTGGCGGGGAAAAAAAGGTGATAATAGTTTTTGTAGTAGATTTAGGCTGATTTTCTATAGCAGAAACATAAATTAAATTCTTTATCGTTCGCGAATCGAAAAACTTACTCAAACTGTGTATGCGAATGAGTTTAAAAAAATGGTTATTGCAGGTACTTGAAAGAAGCGTCTTTTCCGTCAACAATTCCACGTGATGAACACGTTCGTTTCAACTTTCGTAATAATTATATCGCTTAAGCGATTTATTCGAGTATCTTGTGGCGATGCTCATGCTATCGAAATCGATTTTCATAATGATGAATCATACGTACGTATTGGAGTTGATATAATGGTATTATGAACACAACCCCATTGATATTATCTGTTGCCGGATTTCTTTTCTATCGAAATTTATCGTGCATCATAGTTCAATTCCGTTTTCATGAGAGAAAAGAAAATTATACAATGATTGTAGTGGTTCGATTTTAAACGTTTTTGTTTTCGACCAAAAGTTAATTCTCTTTTTCTTATTTTGCTGATAGAATGATATGACATTTAAACACTTTGTGCTTAGATACACACACACTTGCTAGCTACACACTTTTATGCCAAATACTATCGAATTATCGTCCATTTTTTTCTAAAATATATTCTGACGTTTCCGCCGTTCGCCATGATAGCACATGTAAATGGTCAGCCTTACCCGAAATTATGACTAAACCACACCGTCCGTAATGAATCGGTATGATCGATAATCGGTCTAACTCTGTGATTAAGTTTCGTTCAACTGTTTTATGAACCATTTTAAAACGAAAATTCATGTGATTGGTATGTACAATATAGCATTAGAAAACATCCACAAAACATGGTTTAATGAACTTTTGAATATCTATATATATATATTTTATATATATATTTTTAATTAATGACTTGTTTTTGCTATAGTAAAGCGAATTAATTTTTATATTTTCTTTCCTTTCTTTATTCTCTCTCCTGTGTGAATATCGAATGCTTCGTCATTTTACATTTGAATGCCATTCCCGTATAAAGTATTCATAAAAATTATATCAACTAATTTCTTTCTCATCTGTTTAAATAGAATTTTCGTATCTCCCTTAAAATGTAGAATATTATTAGCAATATTAATTTTTATGTTCATTAGATGTATTGATAGTTTTTACTCTCCCCTTGGAATTAGTCTGTTTTTTTTTTGGTAAATTTTACATATATTTCAATTTTCCTATCGTCTACACATTCGCCCATCTGACTCTCTCTTGCATTCACTTTCTGAAAATATTGCACTTTTTATGCAGAAAAAATAAACTGAAATAAACAAAAGCAAATCAAATTAAAGTGAAGCCGCTGTGCTTTCACATACACTATTTCTAGTTTCATTGTATGATAAAGTAGCCTAAATGTTACATCGATATATGTAATTGTATGAAGTTTTTTTTTTCTTTCTTATTACAAAGCTTGTTCTGGATATATTGTAGCTGTTGTTGGATAATACATCGACACAATTTATGCTATTCGTTTAGAGCCCAAAGTGCACACACATATCGAGCCACCCGATGAGTTTGACCACAAAACCAAAGTGTTTTTACAACGCTTACGGCCCAAAGTGCATACTTCAAACTGATTCCGTTTATAAACTAAAGTGTTGTAATAGACTTCATTCAGATTTGGTATTGATTGAAGCATATTCGACCGTTAACGTTGTCCATACAATTTGCCTTGCGGTTCAATCGGCCCATTCAAACACTCCTTTGTACACACTAAATAAGACAATTACAAACTTGAACCCATAAAGGAAGCACTTGCAAATGCTCTTGCTAGCGAGAAAACGCACCCAAAAGAACCGAAAATATTGTACCAAAGAAATAACAAGGGAAAACAAATAATAAACAAAATGGTGTATTTTCTGAAAAATTAGCACAGATTTGTTTTTCTCTTTATTTCGATTATCAACGCACTAAAAACGGTAAAAATGTCTAATAAAAAAATAAAGCATAGAAAATGTATTAAATTAAACTTAAAACAAACGTCATAGATAATAATAATAATAATAAACAACAACATAAAAAAATATCATCTTTATCTATTTGTAAATCCATTTGCAAGAAAAATAAAAACAATTTTCTCTCTCTCTCTCTCTCTCTCTTTCTGATCTCACACATACACACACCGGCGCTATTTTATCCATTTGCATATTTCGAAAGCACATCGAAACGTTTGACCACTTTCAAATGTCACAGTCAATTCCAAAATAGAAGTTTCGATTCGATTCTTTTGAATTCGAGAACAATTCGCTGGGCTAATAAAAGAACTCGCACCTTTTTGTCTCAACAGCAAAGCGCAAATTCGAATGCCCAACAAAGTTTTTAATCGATTGGTACTCTCTGTTGTTCTCGCTTCTATCATTTCAAATTGATCGAGAGTTTTTGTTCGAAGAAAGTTCTGAGTTTTTGCACAGTTTCGCTGATGATGCCAACCAATTTGTCGGTTTGCAGAAAAAGTGCGGGCGAGAAAAAAACTAGGAAAAAAGGCACGAATCGAAATTTGTAAATTGACCAACTGGTTTTTTTTGTTTTAGTTTAAACCGTTTTTGTTTTGTTTTGAAAGTGGTTCAAAAGCACTCTGCAATTGCATATATATCGTTTGCGTTCATTCAAATGTGACAACAAACAAAATATGATTAAAACTTTACTATTTTTTCCTACATGTGTTGGTTTTCTTTATCGTTATGTTTTTTTGTTTATTTAAATACAGCTTTCTCTCGGTAATTTATTTATCGTTTACAAAAAATAGAAATAAAATAATTTTTGTTTATTTTAAAAAATATTTATAAAAATTGTGTTCGTTCTTTAAATTCTATGTGATTATTTTTGTTTCTCTCTTTCTTTTGCTTCTTCTTTTTTTTTCTCTGTGGTATTTTATCATTTCATTGCTTGTATTATAAAAATATCTATGATGTTCAAAAGGAAATTAGATTCTAAATTTGTCTCTCTATTTTGTATTATGTTACATATTTTCTTTAAACATTTGCTATGAACTGACGAGAAAAACGATAAATAAAAACGAAAATTTTGTGATTAATAACGAATAATGTAAATCGATTAAAAAAAAAGGAAAAATTTGTCTAACTGGAATTATACCTAAAAACACTCTATTCATTTTACATTCAACTAGAATTCATCTAATTTACTACATCTTTTGTTGCTTTTCTCTATCTCTGTCTCTCTCTCTCTCACGCATCCATCTATAAATGTTCAGGTTTAGAAAAAGAAAACCACCGAAAATGTGCATATTGAGATAACGATCACGAATGGAAAAATGATAGAAAAAAAAAACTAAATTCAATTTCATTCAATATGTCCATTCTGCGCGCGATTTAGACGATTTTCCTATAATTATTACTGTTTACAGCACTTATATTTTTTTATGTATTTATATATAGATTTATCAATAGAGTTTTTCCAACTAACTTCATTTCTTTTTAAATACAACTACGTGGTGATTAAATTTCTTTCATATGAATACGAAAGTTTTTATAACAGGAATAAAATACATAAATTTTTTTTGTATCTGTTATGTGGTTGTGTTATTTTTCTTCACTTATAAAAGAGAAAGATTCTTCGATTAATAGCTACCATAATAATATTAATTCAGTTATCAGTTTATATGTTTTTTGTTCTATACTTCAACATTCGGTATATATTTAATATTTTTTGTTTTGTTTTTCTTGTATATTCTGGCTGAATATTTGGGTTTTTTTTTCTTTGTATGCCTGGGCTATATGCAACTATATGAATACGTTCAATAATAAATCTGCTTGAATGAACTCGGTTTCTTATAGATGTATCCCGTGTGGTTTAATTGTAGACTTTTGCGACTTGTTCGAACGATGCCACACCGTGCACATTTCGATGAAGATTGAGCTATACACCTTAGAGGCTCAGGCAAGTGTACTTTGCCTGCACTTTGTACAATTCAGCGCGATGCCATTCTAACTACGCACAAGTCTACAATTTTCCATTTGGGATTCGAAATCAAGATTTCGTTTAAACTTTATGTGAATGTGTCTTTGTATCTGTCATCAATATAATATAGACATTTCAGAGCAATTTGAACGCATTTTTAAAAATTTGGTTTTTTTTTATTGATTAGATTTTGGATCTGATTATGGTAATATTAAAAATAGAATTTAACATCGATAAACTTTGAAAAAATTGAATGTATGTACTCTTTAACTCTCTGACTCTCTCTCTCTCTCTCTCTTTCATTATTCCCTTCGCCAGTTTTGTTTTATTCTCGATCCGAATTTTATGCGGTTTAAACAAAATAATGACGTTCAACTTGACTATTTTTGTAATTGTAGCATTATCACGAACTTATCAAACATGCATGAAATGGTAAACCATTGTTCGTAATCTAAGTTTTTCATGTGGCCAATTGTCCCAAAAACTCGCTATACATTTGAAGTTTTTTTGTTTGTGTGTTTTCGTTAAGAGGATGGAATTTTGGGTAGAAATGTGAAAATACACTTTGTATACGTAGAAAAAACAGCCATAAGAGCATTAGAATGCCAACTGCAGAGAGTGAGCTCTCGTTAGTGCAGTTTTTGGCTAAAAGTTGTTTTTTTGCGGAATAAATTCGGATTTCCCATTACGAATTCAAACGAATTTTCGGGTTCAGATTGGCATTTTACGAAGTGAACACTTCAACCGCGTTAGTGCTTGAATGTTTGTCTGTCCAACAAACAACGAGAAATCAACTGACTGACCATTTTATGATGAAAATCGTTGTCGACGTGAATGCCAGTCGAAGTGGCGGCAAATAGTACTTGGAATTTTCGTCATTAGATTATAAGTTCGCAATTAAGTGGTAATTTCGACGATTGAACGAATCAACAATGTAATTTTATTGCAATGATTATTTAATTGCATTTATTGTCGCTGACTTGACGAAAAACATTGACTCTTTTTCACATTTTATCAGAACTTTCGAACCTCTGCATTGTTTTTGTTTCTATATTAATTATAATATTGGATGTATTACGTATGCGGAATTTCGAATGAATATTCTCTTTGTGACTTAACCTGTCCGAACGTTGTTTAAAGTATACATTTTTTTTTCTTTACTTAGTAATCATCACCGAATATCAAAAAAGCGTTTGATTGGTATATATATATATATATATAATTATTCGAATATCTTTTTTTTGTTTGTTTTCAATAAAAAAAAAAAACGGAAAAATTATAAACTGTTAAGCCAATTCGATTTGTAAATCAACTTCTTAAATTTATCATTTAAAAATTATTTAAATATAACACAAATGTTGCACGTCTTATGGCTTTAGCACACCCGCTGATTTTTAGCTCCCTTATAATAAGTAAACGTAAATTTATTTTTATATTATGTTAAATCTTCTTTTTTTTGTTTGCATTTCTCATTTTATTTTTTTCTCTTGTCCTCTTATAAACGCACACGTAAATAATTCTACAAAAAATGGTAAATGTTCCAAAAAATGTTTATCCTCTTATCCGATTAGTTTTTTAAAAGTTTTTGTTTTTGTGTGTATGTGTGTATTTGTTGCCACTCTTTTGTTTCTCTGGTTATTATAAAAAAAATTCTTGTGGTATGAAAAATGAAATTTCATGCCTTCCGTTATAGTTTTTTTTTTTTTTTTCAAGAAAATGAACAACAAAAAATTACTATCTATTACATCTAGTTATAATGTGTTACAAAGAAAAGATAAAACTCAATCCAAACGAAAATCACAATGATTGCTGTAGAAATAACATGTTTTTCATTCTTGTATCTTAGATCGAAAATATCGAATAACGATTTGAAATCTTTTATTCTTTGCACAATAATATAATGAGAAAAAAATGTTGTATAAAAAAACGATTGCTCGTTCCTCCAAGTGCCACAATCAAATATGCTGTATTCTATTTGTTTGGCTGCTAGCTCGTCAACCAAGCGAAATGTTCGAATGCATATGTGTAAGCGCAGTTCCTTGGTCAGCCCATTTCTATCGGTGTATTTTTTCTAAAATATTGAAAATATTTGCATTCCATTTTCGATCTCCAAACTTGCTTAATTTTCATGTGTAGCATTTTAGCTCTTATTGAGAGTAAATCGTATATTAGTATACGTTCAAAGTCACGCTATAGGTATTCGCCCTTAAATTGTTTGTTTGTTCTCTGTACACACTTAAAATTTTACTAAAAAAACCAATTACAAAACAAAAAAAGAACTGAACGATGCAGTTTATTGTTTCTTTTGATTGATAGAGTGCGGGAAATCCAATGTGAATAGTTCGTTCTTTGTAGCAAAAAGAAGTGTTGTGTGTCGATGCGTTTAATTAGCGACCAATAGATTGATATTCCCTGTATTCAAATTGGATTCCAATGTTTGATGGTGTCCATTTGTCATGCCATTGATATGCGGAGACGGTGCACCAAGTGAATTCATCGCATTCGATGGCTGCTGTTGTTGACCATTTGGTAACCCATAATAATTGCTTGTATCGATATACGGTGAGTATTTACTGGCTGTGCCATTGCCAATATTACCATAGCCATTCGAATAAAATGATGTATTCGATCCAAGCGTATTTGTATTGGTTGGAACGCTGGCATACGGATTATTCGATTCGAATAAATTGTTTCGACCGTATTGCGGTGGTGAATACATGGCTGAATTCATGCTTGAACCATTTGACGATACGCCAGCCGACGTTGCCGATTGTGAGAAGAAATACGAATCATTCGGCATATTGCGTGATGATATATTGGTGGTATTTGTAGTGCCACCAATGGCCACCGACAATGGATTTGGTGACAGCGAACGAGCTGGCGATACGGGACCAATCGAATTCAAATGACCGTTGGTCGTTGGGCCAATCGGTGTCATGGCATTGTGACCATTGTGGGAATGATGATTTTGTTGCTGAATGGCTCTTTGTTTGATATAATTCGAGAATTCAGTTGGTGACATGCGACTGAAATAAAAACAAAAGAAAAAAAAGCAAATTGCTCAAATTAATTTCGAATTAGAATTGAAGAGCGGCAATAATGCCAAAACAAAATCATAAAAATTCTTCTAATAAAACTAGTACATCGTAAAACGAAAATTATTATTAATTATACATAGCGGAAGTATTAAATGTTGAATGTGACTTACCTGTTTGTACGCTTTGAATTGGTTTTTAATTTTGTACTTCCGAATTTCGTTGCGGCAAAACTGGCAGTAGTGAATGTCAATGGGGCGTGCGAGCGTGGTAAAAACGAATTACCAACGCCATTTGTGCCGCCGGCAGTTGATGTTGAACCAGGTGAACCGTTCGCATTTTTCATATAATTTTTGGCTGAATTAGCTGGACTCGGTGCTGATGTCGGTGGTGAATTTTGTGGTGATGTCTTTGGGCTCAATGACAATGCACTTAGCGATGAACTGACCGCATCGATTGGCCGAAAACATTGAGCTTCTGGATTGAATGTTTTTGTCACCTCACGATCAGCCGACGATGTATCTTCGGAGTGGCGATCATGCGATTCAGATATCAAAATTTTAATTGTTCCCTTTTCGCCAATACGATATGACACCTCTCCGGGATCAATCCAAACTGACAATTCGGCTGGTAGATTTTCCAAAATATCACTGATTGGTACACCACTTTCACGAGCTGCACGCTCTAGCACCGCATCGGTTGGATCACCAGTTTTCAAGCATCGGAATGCGGAGCCCTATTTATACGAATCAAAAAGAAGAAAAGAAAAAAGATCAGATAAAAGCATCGTTCAGTCAAAAATAAAACAAATGACTCGTTACATCGTTTAGATCAAAGAGAGAGAGAGAGACACACACAGAGAAAAAAAATATTTGGATTGAGAATCGTTTGAGAAATTTGTTACTTCGTTTATATTTATTGCTTTTAACAGTACCGACATTTATTGCCCTTTATAACTTCACACGAATGAATTTCACACAGACACAAACATATAAATGGCCATGCAAGCGATAAAATAAATTTTGTTGAATTTTATGGCTTTCTTTTACTCTTGTAATTGGTATGGTGTGTGGTTTCACGTTCTGCTCTGAATGTTTGTCCCGCACACCCACAAATAGCCAAAAAAATGGTTCAGTTTCATTGAAATATATATAATATTACATTACTTTTAACGAAATAAAAGAGATTCAATTGCGGAGCTTGTGGTTTGAAAGTCGAAACAAAACCACAGAATTTTTTTTTTTTTTTTTTTGAAAAATCTAGATTTAATATCGCTAGAAGAGAGTGCGAGAGACTGTATGAGATTACAAACAGTCTTGAAGTTCTTTGAACAATTTTCCGAGCATGAGAGAAATAGTATACTCTTTTCTATAGAAAAACAGATACAAAAGCAGAGAATGAGAAGAAGAGAGAAAATTCAGTGGAAAATTTGTGAAATGTGTGAAAACAGTAAAAAAAAATAAATCATCCTCAAAAACGAACTATGCTTCTTTACATAGTTTGAGTTATATACAGCAAGCGAGTTTATCTTTACACTCAAAATAAATAAATACGAAACAGCAGCAGTAGCTACATCCGTGGCAGGAACCACAGCAAAAAGATAACATGAATTCGTATGGGTTTTATGTGATGAAAAAAGTGTTCATACACAATTTGATGAAAAAAAAAAAAACAGTTTTTGGGTCGAGGAATAAAAAATATATATATACTTCGGGGGAAAAGCGCATCAACATTTCTGTTGAGCAATGATCCTTTGTATCGCAGGTATATTTGGATTGTGTAAAACGGCGATGCAGTTAATGGCGGTAGCAAAGCTGTCGACAAGCATTTTTTGGAATGCCAAACAATAATTTTCCTCTGGATCCAAAACCGTCCGATAAAATAAAATAAATTGTTAAATAAATATTATTAAAAATGATAGCCCCACCGACGTACACCAATACTGGTTATACATTCGGTTGTCGTTTTAATTTTTAACATAAACATACATGATACGCAGGTAATGCGGTTGGCCGTTTTCCATTAGTTAAGTTATATTGTTTTGGTAACGTGTGTCATGCGGCTTTTGTGTTTCTGCACGCAGATGAGTGTGCATATATGTGTATTGTATTCGGAATGAATGATGATTAATGAACGTTACATTCATGGTTGGTGCCGTAAGCAAAGTAGGCATAACACGAAACCATTGGAGATTTATTTACTAGATTTTACGTAAGTTTTTTTCTTTCATAACCGCATAAGTGTCGCACGTGTGTATATGTGTGTTTGTCTTGTACAAGATGTTTTTATGTGACTCGATGTTTGTTTAGACCCAGGAAAAGCTCTGGCAAATGTTATAATTGTAATGTGGTTAAGGTTTGCTTGCAGCTCCTTTCAGATGCTCATAACGGTGGCTTCATGTGCATATATATTCATTTCTCGGTTTTGCAGGGTTAGCCAATGCATGGCAAGAAAAAACCATGAGAAAAAGTGAAGGAAAAAAATTGCACACAAGCGAGACACACACACACACAGAGAGAGAGAGAGAGAGAGAGAGAGAGAGAGAGAGAGAGAATTATTATGGCATAATAAATAATGAGGCATATGTTTTGGCATAGAAAGGCCATAAAATTACACCATTTGAATGCTCCAATTTGTATAAGTAGATGTTGTATGCACCTTCAAATAAGAAACACACGTGGATTTTTTTGCGTTGTATGCTATTCAAGCGACTGTGCAAAATACAATTACCTTTACCAGGCGAAAACCGTTACGAAACGCGATGAATGAAAGAGCGAGAAAGAAAAGGAAAGGAAGGGGAGTGAGAGCGCGAAAAAATATGTATGTACTCAAGAAAAATTGGCTTTTCCATGGCTATTAATTCCGCCGAAGAAATATGAACATGCCATAAAAATGAGATTCGATCTTGTTATCAGCGAAACAGCTTTGCTCCCATCATCACTACACACGTTCGCATTCACTTCATGTGTATGTGTACATTTTTTTGATCAATTGACCAATCAATGTCACATTTCAAATGAAAATGTACTCTGTCGACACCAAAACATATCTCTTATTGTATGGGGAGTGGTGTGCGCATTCATTCTTTGCGGTAGATTTATTGCAGTCGAGTGAAAATCATCCATCAGCATTGGAAATTGGAAAGCTGCTGATTAATCGTACTGCAGCGAGTTTGAAATATTTGTGTGATGGTGAACAAGCATAGCACACTTACGCCACTTGCAGAAAACTGTTGTTGTTCAGCTCATTCAGTTAGATAATTAATAATAAAAAGGTATACACTGTATTTGATATGGATTTATTGGTGAAGTTATTTGCAGGTTGAATACCAAAAACAAAACAAAAAAGCAAAAACAAATGACTCTGGACAGGATGAGAAGATGGAAGGCAAAAAAGACACAGCCCGAGTGAAAAGTAGTTTCGAAAGAGATGAAAGTGAAAAAAACGGCATATGGGATTTGTCGTCCGGAATGAAAATGACCTCGTTATCTTATCACTCTATAAAATTAACAGGATCTAATGGTATTAGCTGAGAGAATCTTAGAAATAATTTGATCTATTCTTTTGGAAGTTTTGTGCATGTGATGTGTGCAACGAAACGCGTCGGCCGATGGTTGCGATCTCTCTCAAGGGAATAAAACTATTTAATTTTATTGGATCAATATATACTGATAGTGTGTGTTAAGATAAAAACGGCAAATGGTTGAAACATCTTTATTGTACTACTGAATTCGCAACTATATTCCATTGAGAGGGAGAGAGAAAGCATATGTGAGACGATTTGCAGAAATGTAATTTTCTGTTTCGATGCAACAAAAGTAAATAAAAATAGACAAACACTTGTACGAAATGTGTTGTGTGTGCAGCTATAAAAGCCGTTAAAATTATCCATAATCCATAGCAAGACATGAGCAAACTTTTACTCAACGTTCAAATATTAATTGAGGAATATGGGTGTTTTGAACCAAATATCGCACAGATAAAGTTTTCCTTATATTGCGCAAATGTGAACACCCAAATCATTTGGAGAAGACGGAGTGCGAAGGCGATAGATGTGTGTGCATGTACTGAATGTGAGCCATAATTAAAATGTATTATACACTTTTCTATTGCCAGCAATAAAATAAAAGTATTCGAAAGAAATTAAAAAAGGAGCACGATTTGTGCGCACACACACTCACCCACAAAACTTGGCCATTGTTTTGTCGCACAAAGCAGTGAAGAAATTCTATTTCTTATCTATAGATATATGTTTGATTAGATTAATTTTCTTATGAATAATTCCCTTATTTCCGCATTAAGAACAATGAATAAATCTCGGTAAAAGTTTGTGCACACATTGAATGGGATCGCCTCTGTTATATCGATTAAATGCTTTCATTGGGTTCGCTTTCACAAGTTTCATACAATAGAAATTATTGATGAGAATTGCTTTTAGCAAACGAATGATTACGTTTCTTTCGTGCTTTGTACGAACAATTTTTTTCTTCTTCTTTTTCGTTCATCCACAACATTTCGTTCGATGTGTGCATGTAGAGAGATAAATGTTCAATGAGAAACGGTAAAATAGAGATGATGAGCTGGCTAACGGTGTGGGAAACGACAAAATGCTAGACCTAATTGTTGCTAGGTTGGAAAACATTCAAACTCAGGTATTTTATCTGAAGAGATCAATAGTGCTCTGTTCGCATTATGCGCTCTCTATCCAATTCATGTCATATGAACGTGATGTTGTTGTTGTTGTTGTTGTTCGTATCCGAAATTTTATGGACTCTTGCTACCGGTAAAATAAATGACAATGCGGAATTGTTGTGGGAGTAAGCGATTTCCATGCCTATAAATTCACATGCCATATAACTTGCACTCTTTATCTTTCCCTCACCCTTTCCCTTTGCCATTGTCTTTCTTTCACATTCTCCCTCTAACTCCATCACAATATAGTCTACACTTGAATCACAGGCCACATGTTCAAACGTGATGAAGTGTTCCGTATGTGATCCGACATAAATGAATTTGACGACTTTTACAATGGCAAACGAGAGACTACATTGCACTAATCGCCATTTATTACAGAATAAAGTCGAAAATGACTTTGTCATGGAAAAAGAACAAAGCCAGAATTTTGTCGGAATCGAATCTAACGCAAACGAAAGCTAAATAATTGAAATTGAAAAGTGATACGCACCTTGAAGGGCTTCTCTGGATACCAATGTCCTTGAAATTTCTCTTTCAGCGCTTTTTCTAACTCTTCGCCAAATATGTTGACACGACGCCGTGGCAATTTATTGTACAGATATGATATAACGAAATTTAGTGCCACCGACACTTCTATGTGCATATTGATTGAATGCTGCGATGAATATGGTGCTGGAGAAAAATGTCGGCCGATTTATTTATTGATCGATTGCGATTTTTTTCCTTTTTTGGTCGGCAATAGCGGCGACGACGACAATGTTGACCAAGACAACCGTTTGAAGGGCAGTATACACAAAAGGTAAAACACGATCGTGAAAAATTGGCTGAAATTACGGCGTTTAATCGAAGAGGTTTTTCGAGAAGTAGAACATAAAGATTTTTATTTGCCTGGAAATTTGTGTGTGTGTGTTTTTTTTTCGTCGACCCGTGATGTGTGTTCTATATTTTAACGTTGATTCAGCAAATGAGAGGTACGTCAATATAACGATTCGATTTCGATGTATATTCGGAGTTGGCAAAACGTGTGATGTTTATTTATTTTTTGTCTCTTTGTGGCTCTGCCGTTATACGCATAGTCTTCTTCTTGTTGATTTATGAACACCGTTCGAATTTGACTTTTTCCGCAATTTTCTCGCTACCTCTTCCACTCTTTCGCTCACTTTTCCTTCTGTACAAAACGAAAAAAGAATTCGATATTCGTTCGAACGTTCTCCTGTGTTGTACTAGTTTAGTAAATGCAGTCGATGCTTTTGTGCTATTTTTCTCGGTCTTTGTATTGACAACCCACTATTTCAGGTTGCTTTGTTGATTTGTTCTTTCTATTTTGTCTTTGTTTCTTTGCCGCTTTTACTCGTTTGTGTTTTTGCTTATCAAAGCGGAAAAAGTAAACGTGTTTTGTGATGTTGCCTTATCTCTTTTCTGGTATCAAACGTGCACTGATGAAATATCACGGTGTCTTTTTATTTAGCACACTGACGTTGCTTGTAATTGCTGCTGTCAGGCGGTTTTTCCGTTCGTTTACTGTTTTTTGTTTTTATGTTCAGATGAATACTTGTTCGTATGTTACTGCGTTTTTGGTTACAAATTGTGTAAATGTGTATGATTTGACTTTTCTCTGCGGGCAATCGATTTGGTTTTGCACGTGCTGTTCAGGATTTAAACGGTAATGTCGATGTAGCCGTGGCTTTATATCTCAATGACTAGAACCTGGTAAGAAAGAGAAGAAGAAAAAACAGAAGTACATTCAATTAGTCAAATGTGTTCATAATTTGCTTCCACTCTAATATGTATGGTCAAACTGGTAGGCTGACATATATTTTTTTTTGTTCATATCACTTTCGGAAATGATCCATATCAAACACTCACACGCATACATAGAGAAAGTGAATGGTATATCATTTTGACACTTTTACGGAATAAAGAAACGTTTAAGTGATTTTTTGTTCTTTGATCGTCCCTTTTTCACATCATTGCGCAGATAATATTATGTCGAATTCAATTCCAAGTGTGCACGTGCTAAATAACACACAGACGTTTTTCTCCTTTTGAATGGAGAATCTTTTATATTTTGCACGTAACACAAAAATTGTGCAAGAAAGAGACAATTCAGTGGAAATTCAGTCATGAGAATAAACGATATCGTTGTTCACAATGACATTTTGAAGAGTTAATGTCATAAATCGATTTTATGTCTAACCTGCTTATAATTCACCCCGATAACTCAGTTTTTCCGGTGACAAAAAAGGCCAATGGAATTTTGCGTTCAATCAGTTTATCGATTTTATTCTTGTTTATAAATTCAATACGTAATTAAAAAATGCCATTCTTTTGCGTAGATATTTTAAATAAAAATCTCCAACAGTTTTTTCATCAAAATAGCCAGCCGCACTGAGCTGTCATTCGAGACGAGCAAATCCAGGTTGCATTGGTATATATAAATGTATTTCAAGTATACACAAGCTTATATATTTCTCATAAATTTCATTTGACAGACAACGCTGCGAGTAATTTGAAAAATTAAAAGTAAACATGTCCCTCAAGGTATTCAATCTTTGATTAATTTTTTTTCTCTTTCGTGTACGAATTTCCGTTGTTACGATGTTTCGGATTTTGTTTAAAGCTACAACGTTTTAGGTTGTCAGTTTCATACGAATTTATCTTGTAAATCTATTGATGAAGTAAATTCCTGGTATTATTAAAAATGTACAAGTTTCGAAACATCCACGACCACATATTTTTGCTCAAATGTAGTCGTTTGTAGTACACCACACGCACACACATTGACGTAAATCCCATTGATTGTAGCCACATAAGTGTTATCTTCATATCAAATCTCGATGGCCATCAAAACGATGTTTTTTTGGCTTATTTTTTTACCTTTTAAGGCAATGTCAAAGACTATATCAGGGAAGTTCCATTCGACCGTTTGCTTTTGAAATGTAAATTTTCAATTTAATCGCAAACATTACCGGTGAACCGATTAAACGAACCTGATTTCCTGGTTGCTTTTTGCGCTACACAACTCCAATAAATTTTAATTTCAGTGTGTCTGCTACACGCTACAAGAATTCTCTTTGGGTAAAAGAAGTAAACGAGTGTTTTTTTTCCTTTATCAAAATGTGAAATTGAAAAACCAAACACACAACCAAACGTTTGTTGAAAAAAAATGTAAAATGTGTAATATTACATGCCTGCAGGGTTGACTACTATATTATTATTCCAACCGATACTGACAGGTGGATAATGACCTATTCAATCGAATATATGTTTTCGGTTTGTTTAATTCAAACGAACCAAAAAACAACCGCATTTATTCGAAATGAAAATTATTTTCGAATTTTGTCATCGCATCAGTTTCAATTGAACACAAAATTTAAATGTCATTTAATTTGCATGTGTAATTTTCAAAAGTGTTTAACCAAGTCAACCAAATAATCATCGGATAATCGAAATGATATTGCCAATTTTTGTTAATTAAAAACCAAATGCCGAAATTCGTTGAATGTTACTATTTCTATAAACTCTCGAAAAATTGGAAATTTACACAAATTCACAAATTGTCTTTTTTCTAGTCTTTTAACGCTTCGCACCATCGAAATATAGCATACGAGAAAACAAATTCCGAAAATTAGCATAAAATAAATTAATCTTTATAGCTTTCGATGCAAGTTGTTTTGGTGTCACCCGTTTAAAATCCAACAAAATGGATGTTTTAAGTTTTTAAGGCAACTGAAATTGCAGCTGCTCAAATATGCAGTCGGAAAAAGTGTCGGAGCGTGCTTTAAATGAAAATCGTGTTGCATTTCATTGTAATCATTTAAGCTCTGTAGATTTTTGGGTAAATAAAAAAAATTGAATATTGGTGCAGCGCGTGCTTTTATCCATTTTGGATAATGGATACAAATATTACAGCAATTAGCTTCGGGTGAATGGAGAACGGACGGCAAAGAGTGAAAAATGTAAACGACAAATAAAATTCTGGAAAGTTGTCATACATCGAATACCATATGTTCCCTGCAGGATGTAACGAGCTCTGTAAATGACGTTGGACACAGAAAAACTCTCTCAACTAAATTTATTATTTATTATTTTATGAAATAAAAAAAAATTATATTATATAAAAATTAATTTTCCATTAGTATACATTCTAGAATGTTACGGATAAATTACATTAGCCACATACAAATTGGCCTTGACCCCAATTTTATTATCGTGCTTATACTTTGTGACGCATTATTATTCCAGTTGGTGGTTTGATTTTAATGAAATGAAATCAAAACAATTTTCAAATTTAAAATTAGACAAATAAATAAAACAAAAAGTTTAATTAAAATTCGCTTCGATCGAAAAATGTCCGTTGAGCTGTGTGTGCCATACCACGGCTTCTATTCTCCCACTCACTCAAAAGCAATTATGAAACTTATTTAAAGGTCTCGAACTTCCCCTACAGCCTTTTCGTATCACAGCGGATTTGTTATTGTTAGAATGTTGTTATGGTCGGTAGAATAAAAATAGTAAACAATAATTTATCATAGGCCAGAATCGAAAAATGTCAGGAAATTTTCAAAAAATGAATGAAATTCTTGTGCACGCACACGTCAGAAGATCGGATATGAAAAAACCGATTTTGAGTAGCGCATGTTTGTTCCCATAATGATGAGAAAAAGAAATGTGTCTACTCATCATCATTTATCTATTACGAAGCGATTATAAAAAATACCGAAATTCTGGCATCTTATAGTAGTATTTATTCAATGAACGAATAATATTCATGAACAAGGAAATTATAACAATAAAAATGCGAAGCATATCTAAGAATAAAACCGTAAAATAATTTTGATGCTTGTTCCCTGTATTATTTTCTTTTCTTTTATTATAATTTTTTTCTCATCTCATCGCTTTCATTTCGTTCAACCAGGAATTAAAGAAGGGAAGGCTTTCGTTTATAATTCCTGCATTCAAGATGAGTTTCGAAAAATGCCACACAAGAGACGCACCTCAAGAAGATTCTTCACAATACCGAAAATTTTCTTACACACAAACACAAGCCGAACGGAACAAAGCAATTTCACCAAACAAAATATTTATATAAACACGAAGCGACCATTACGTTACAATGTAAGGGTCAGTTGCTATTGTTTACACATTAAACTGAACGGTTGCCAGTTTCTATATTGGCCTTGATGTGTTGTGTTATGCATTTAAGATTAATGATGAAAATACGTGGACTCATTTAATAAATAGATTCTTTCTTGCTATTGAGTAGCACAATTTTCTCGGGATCAACTGACTACAAAAGAATACCGATATACACGCAAAATTCAAGTTTTTGCCAAGCTTAAAATTCCCTACAAATAACAATAATAACGGCTACACCAACAATAATGACAAGCGGGTTCTTTCTCTGTCAAGATTGGCCAAGGATAGAATGTTGAGAGCATGTAAACTAGTTCAAACAATATTTTTCTCTACCGCTCTTCCTCTCTATCTCTCTCTCACACGTTATTAAAATTCACTTGAAGACATAAGCTTCTTTCATAGGTGAAAATTTGTTTTAAAATCCTTACTGT
Source organism: Contarinia nasturtii (assembly GCF_009176525.2). Classification (NCBI taxonomy): domain Eukaryota; kingdom Metazoa; phylum Arthropoda; class Insecta; order Diptera; family Cecidomyiidae; genus Contarinia; species Contarinia nasturtii. Next base: position 3,209,136 of record NW_022198157.1, on the reverse strand, counting down.
CATTACGTGCAATTCAATAGAAATAATGAAATATGCCATTATGTGGGCAAGCTTTTGGAAAACTTTTCGACAAAAGCACATTTAGATTATAATTTCATAAAACATTTACCAATAAAATGGAATATTCGTCGTTGCTGGACACCTAATTTCCTGATAATTTTTACACGAAAACTTTTTTAATCCAAAATCGATGTGCGAGGTTTTTCACGCAAAACACACCATTCCGAATGCGCTCTTATCCATATCGTTCATAGAAAAACAAAAACGAACTGGAAAAAAGTCCATATCTTATCAAATAAGAAAGTTATAGATCATGGAAATGATACGGCATCACTTCGAAACGCTTCGCTTAAAAACTTTGCCTGCAAACACTTGTCACAAATTCGAATCGTGTTTCTGTTGTGTGTGTGTGTTTTTTTTTGCATTTGGCTCTTGCCATCGGTGAAAAATAAAGGTTTTTAAGAAATAAATCGCTTTTTTGTGTACCGTGAATAAATTGTTCCGGCTTAGAACGTCGTCGTCATCCGAGCGAAATAATCCACCGGTTTTAGTCGTTCATTGGATTTTTTTCTAACGATTTGTATGGAATGAAACCTACATCGCAAACCCATAACGAGATAAGAGAAAGAGATGCAACAGCAACAGAAGAGAGCCAAGAATGAAGAATGTTTTAGCGATACTTGAGAATGCTTATTATTTTGCACAGCATTTTACCGCTTGTGATGTTCTTGAATATGTAATAAAAGTACGATGACAATAGAAACATACTGATGTGTTGTATGTATCAGTTTTCGAAGCAAAGTCGAATAAAAAAACAAAAAGAAATCGGAAACTTTCTTCTTTTTTTTTTTTGCTCTGGTGGAGTGCTTGAATTTTGATCGGAAAATTTTGCCTCTAAACTTATTACTTCTTCTATTTTTTCTACTCGTTTTGTAGGGACATTCTTGTAACTTTTCCATTGCAATTTCAAAACTGTTCACAGAAGTTGTTCTTGCATAAAGTATGTGATGCTCGTTGTCGTAGATACACCGTTTGTCTTCACAACACTTATATGCGTTATGTACAGTTTGCTAATAACATTTTCGATAAGTTAACGTCAACCGAAAAGTAAATGTATGTGATTGGAATTGGCAAATCGAAACAAAAATGGTCGTGATAAAGATATACACAATACACGAATACAATATTCCGATCAAATCGTCTCTATATCATGTATTTTCACTGTGACTAAATCGACGGCGATAGCATCGCATCGCAAAAAGAAAATAGAGTAGGAGGATGAGAGAGAATGGAGGAAGTTTTTGTGCACACAAAATTTCTTTTTTTACCGATTGTGCGTCTGTCGAACTTTAAATTAAACGCCTTCGATCACAATTCGATGCGTGCGTAAATCGAAGCATATCGGTTGATTTGAAGATAGGACTGATATGGGGGCGCATCGAATTCAAAACGCATCCAAGCGAAACACGCCAAACCAAATGGAACAAGATACACACTGATAACAAGATGGCACGCAACGACAACACAAAACAAGCGAGAAAAAAAACATAGCAAAATATAGAAATAGATGAACACGTGAGGTTTCAATTCGAAAAGTGGCCGAAATAGATAAAGACAAGAAATCGAAAGCTTTCCATTATGATTATACTTGAAACTAGTAAAGTGGCATTGAATTTGGCAAAGTGGCTTGCAAAGTGTGTGCGTATCTGGTGGTGGTGGCGACAGAAGAATGCTGAAAAAGTTGTCGATTGGTAAATTTTTCAATCCATCGTTCGGTTTCGTAAGCGCATCACTTCCATTTTGTCTTTCATGGCAAATTGAGCAAGTAAGGCAAACGACAACGAAAGGAGCAAACGAAGAGACAACACAACATACCATGTGTGTGTGTGAGAGAGAGAATGAGGTACAGCGAAACACATGGCTTATAAATACGTTGTCTGCCAAATTTACGCATAAAAAATGAGCCAGCTCAAAAGCAACAATATTTGGTGTTGGCGTGATGAACAAAGATTTGGTTATGTTCGACACGAGTTTGCTTGAGTGACGGCCATCAAAGCAAGAGTGCAGATGCTCATGCTAAATTTTATTTCGTCAAAAGAATGAACGAAAACGAAGGAAAATTCACTGGAAAACCATGAAGACGACGATTAAATAAACAGCGCATAGCAAATCGGTGGAGAGAGGACGGGAGGAAGCAAGAATGCTCTATATGCCATGCACATCGTATACCGATTGAAATGTCTGGCTTTCGAATTTCCATATATTTTTATCGGCATTCAGAATGCTCTAGTTGCATTAACTAAAATAAGAAAACGATACAAAGTAACCGAATAAAGAGAAATACAGTATGTATATTGTATAGAATAAAATAAACGGAAAATCTCGTCTTGTGCGATGTTCAAAAGTGGGGAGGGGAAAAGGCGGCACATCGGTCGGTGGCCGCATTCGATAAATTGAAAATTTCCAAGTGGAACACCGAAAAAAGTGCACGAAACGACAAACGTTTTATGTGATCTATTTGCATTTCAATGAACGAGAAAAAAATGGTCTGCTCTTTTATATTTGACGAAAGCAAAGTGAAAAAATATATATATAGAGAAATGCTTAAAAAAACACATAACCGGTTCCAATAGAATCAGTATTTGTCATTTGAATTCTATTTTTGAATTGTTTTTGGTTTGTTGCTCTATTTGATGGTTTTTATAGTCAACAACAACACACACACAAACACTATTCCATGTAACGCTAAAAGCAAACTGTCACTCCAAACCAAATCAAAGTAAAAAAAATAGGGAGCACAATAACGGCAACGGCTCGATGCAAAACAAAATAGAATTTAATAACGCACATTTATTTGAAATGCATTTTCATGTCAATTTACGTGATGTTGTGAACAGCGAACGTCATGCATATATTCGATCTGTTTTCGGGATGAAATGCAAATTTACATTCGTCAAAATATAAACGTGCGTCGGCAAAAACCGTTTATTGTTATCGTTGTGTACATGTCAGAAAGATTTGCGAGAGAAAAATAAGAAGAAAAAAGCATCGTTCATCAAAACATCGCGTGGAATGAAAACTGATCAATTTGACGACCAATCGAACTATGTATCGGGTTTTTCAGATGTTTTTTTATAGAAACTTCGCATACACTCTCGAATTTGTGCACAACAATCACGATGAAATGCAATAATTCCAGTAAGCCGTTGGTTAATTTTGGGATAATTCATACAACGTGATGTGCACATTTTGTATTTAATCAATCGGACAGATATAGCAATGAATACACGGACATCAATTAGGGTAATGGCAACAGTCAAGCAATTTCCTTAACAGCAACGTCAATTACAACATTTAAAAAAAACACGGTATTACGGTAGGCGGGGCAGTGAAAGAGTACGAAATAGGGAAAAATGTATCTTAAAATGGGAAAATAAATGATAAAAAATATGCATTCACAATAATAATAATAATTGTGAAAAGTAAAAAGTTGGACATGTATATATGCCATATAAATTGGAATTTATCCATGGTCTCATCGATTTGATTGCAAATGGAACGATATGCAGCAAATGTGTCGAACGATGTTTTGTACATTCATGAGTAGCAATAGCAGAAGTTATAGAAATAGTTGTAGCACAGTCAGTTTGTGACAGTGAAATTAGGTCACATGCTGATCGGCTGCATGAAAACAGGAAAAAGGAATAAAAGAGCAGGCAGACAGGCAGCAAGAGCATATAAACGTGACAACTCCTTCGAATTGTATATTTGCTTCGAATGTCGTATCGATGCGATTGTCAGTCGACCATTTCAATTGAAAGCGTTCTACTTCCATCGTCAAATGAGGATATTTTTTTCTTTTCTCAATCCCTTTTAACTAGAACACTCCATAAACTATTGCGCATATATAAAAAAAAATATTATTGCTTGCCGTCTCTTCGTTTGATCGAATCTAATCTCCATCGAGAATGGTTTGCACACAGAAAACTATTGAATCGTAATCGCAATCGCAACCCAAATAATGAAATCGATGAATGGCAGAATGCTGATTGAACAGAAATTATGAATAGCAAATGAAAGTAACTTGAAAAAAAGTGACGCTCTGTTTCATTCATATGAATTTCAAACAGTCGTTTGTCAAATGCTTCGCAAAATTGAAATGATAGCAATCGAAATGAATTTGATTTCAAGATGTTTCCCATTTGAGATATTATAATGATTGACCTTTGTAATGCTAACGAATTGAATTTTTGTTTGCCAAATGATGAATGAAATGAATTGAGAAAATCCATCCCATTACATATTTCCAGCTACAAAAAGAAATTGTGGCGAAATGACGGGCATGACAATGTCTTCCAACAAATTCATATCACATTTCGAAAAATGGTGCCGCCTAATCCATACCATTGAATTTATTAGACATTTGTAAAAAGCATCGGCATTAATGCGATACGCCGTTTTCGTCATCGAACTGTTCAATAAAACAAATATTGTTTATGATTTGTTTTTTTTTTTTCTCGATGCCATCATCTTTCATTAGCAATCGCCATTAATGAACACAATTCATTGTTTTTGCTTATTCACATTTGGCTGACAAGTTATATCCAGACCGATAATAGGCTTGTAGACGCTAAAAAGCGACGACGACAACGTATATATTTATTTTAGCAACTAGATAACTTGGTAGTTGATTGTTTACTCTCTAATGTGCCTGTTATTCTAGTTTCATTCAAATGATTTCAGGGTAACAAGAACAATTGCCGCATCGTCTTGAATAGAAGCACATCTCGAGATAAATTTCTATGCAGGTGCACGTACAAATACTAAAACCGATTATTAACATACAAATAAATGCGCACAAGCGAACAAGCGATAATTGTCACAACAAATGGAATAAATGAATCGTTTATGAGTTGTACAATCCATATTTGAGTGGCATAATTTTCGAAATTTAAAAATCCACCGAAAAACGTGAAATGAATTTAATCATGAGGGAAATTTCCCATGAGAGAAATGACACTGCACACAGTGCCTTTTTTTCATTTTCAATTTGGTCCAGGGTTTTCCCATTTCAATGTTCCGCTTTTTTTCTGCTCGCACCCTAAATTACTTCACTACACAAAAATGTTAAACTCGAGCAATTTGTTAAATTAGAATGCCAAAAACTAGCTCATTTTTTAATGCTAACTTGACAAACCGCACAAATATTAATTCAATGCGAGAAATACAATTTGTTGTCGACTTTGCTACCGTGTCATGTGCTTCGAACCATACAATGTGTCCCCTGCTCGCAAATGTGACGCTTCTCCTATTTACAGTTGATGATAATAATAATAATAATAGTAGTAAGCGAAGCAACGGCAATAGCACGAACGGTCGAGTAGTGAAAAAAAAGTAAAGAGCAAATACGGAGCAAAGTCAAGTGATTATATACAAAGGACGGTATAATAAAAATGCGAGAAAAAGAGGAGCAAAAAATGAAATTTGCAAACATCACAAATACACGAAAACCTAACGAGCCTCAATAGAGAGAGTGGAAGAAAAAAAGTTGTGACAAATAGAAATAAATAGAAAAAGAGAAGAAACACTATGAAAATAAACATTCAAGGTTAAGTACAAGGCAAATATGAGAGGCAACGGTAGACGAATGCACACATTCTCACATGAAAAAGCTTAACATTTAGTCGCACATCACATTACATATGGCAATAAACGGTGGCAAGTAAGACAGGCAAAACAGAACGATGAAAACGATTTCGGTTGCATGAAGTTTGCAAATGAACAAAAAAGCACACCAAAATAACATCGTGGAATGCAAAGAAGCACATACATATACAAAACATTTCGAATTGCTCACGTCTGTTTTACATGATGCGACAACTAATAAAACTACTCTCCTTTCTGTTTGCTATATCTGTTTTTTTTTTTTGCATTGTTGCGCTGCTGCTGTTGTCAAAACCAAATTCGTGGTGGATATGTGCGGTTTTTTTAGACGGTATATGTGTTTGTATTTTGCAAATAAATGTCGACAGAAATGTGTTAGACGCAAAACCGTTTGTTTTCAAACTGTTTTATTGGTATGGCAATAAAATGGCATTTTATGTGCGCCAGTAACGTAAAATCGCTTATTTAACGATAGAAAAATATAAATGTGAAGAGCACACTGCTAGCGAATGTGTATGTGAGTGAATGCAAAAAAAAAAAAAACAGATACAAACATGTTGATGCTTCACACATGAAATGCAATTGCAAACCAGAGAATGAAAAGATTTGCAGTTACAATCACTTATTTTACTGTTTTAAACGTATATAATTGACATTGGCTGAACCACGGTGCAGTTCTATGCAGTGTATTGTGGACTTGTTTGACGAGTAACAGAGAAAATATATACGAGCCCATTGTAAAAATGACAACTGCGATAAACCACACGAACGAGCGGAGAGTACATCTCAACAGGCGTACACTTGATAGAGAGAGAGAAGAAGAGAGAGAGGGGAAGATGAGAGAGGAGGAAAGAGAAGTAAGAATGAGAACAACTATGTGCATAGTAGTCGAAATTCACACAATGCCGTTTTTAATAGCAAAATTGTCGTTGCCTTGTGGCTCGCTTAGATTTATGCTCGATCACAATATGCTGTAAATCTCTTTTGTTTTTCCATCACATTTAACTGGTAGGAGATTTTGTTGTTGTTGGTTGGCGCTTTTGCCAATGTCGCTCCCGTTCGATTTGAAACAATCTCGTCGGCTATAAAATTCTATTATAAATTCATGTAAATTCTGGATTTCGCACTAAAAAAAGTTGACACATGACAATTTATTGTTTGAGTGTGTGTACTTTTCCATTCGAAACGCGTTTGCGAGACCTTGTTAACCGTCGATTTCTCTATCCCATTTCCTCATGAATGAGATGCCTTTCACAAGGTACTCACGCACGTACTCATCCATATGAAACCAAGCGCGCGTCCACACACACATGTAAAAAAGGAATAGACAACGTAAATCTTAGTTATAAGTGGCATTTGGAGACTGAACCGTTTTTATGATGCCAAAGCGCATCGTTTCCATTTTACACGCGATTACTAAATTGATTCATTGATTTATTTCTTGATGCACCGTACATCGTGCTACCGATATGTTTGGCTTTTGAATAACGTTGCTTTTCATTAAAAATCAAGTCTTCGGTTATCCAAATGGAAATGCAGCAGTGAGTATGCACCCAGAACAAAAGCAGGAATAAAAGGCTGGTGCCAGAACGAAGTATCGACGAGAGTGTAAGAGGTGAACACAAGAGTGAAAATGAGCCAGAGAGAAATTGAATACCAGTAAATACTGTTCGCCAAAGTAAAACAGAATGAAGGGACAAGATTGAACATGAGCGATACAAAACCACGACGCAATAAATACCATTTACTTTGAGTGTATATCGCGTAAACGGCACAAACTATTCCCAAAAAGGTCATCGATACCGAAAGTTTCAGTGTATGTATGTGTGTGTGCGTGGATTATGTATCAAAGGCATTTGATAGATACTGACTTTTGAACGCTGTTACATTCGATTGGATTATTAAATTTGATATCCGAAAAATCCATTCGCATCTCTCACACTCATCTCCGTCTGTGTCTGCAGCAGCGACGACGACAGCAGCAAGGATTTTCTATTTAAAGAGATGTTCATTGTATTTGTAGTACTTTTCCACAAACAAATGACCAGTCGATTCGATCGGCCATGGTGGTGTATAAGTGACGCAAGACTTTGGTCAACACAATAAATTTTACGAAGACCATTTGAATACCGAACCGGTGTGTATATTTTGTTTGTGCAACCATTATTGATATTTATTGTGTGCGTTAGCATCGCCTTTGTACATATTGAACCTGAATAAAAGAGCGTGTTGCACACGAATAAAATTCAAGAAATTCGAATAAATTACACCTTCATCAGTCTGTACGGGCAAACGAGCCAGTGGCAACGACAACGGCATTTGCCAAAGTGCACTTTAGATAAATCGCACTTTAATAGACACTTCTTGTGGGCTGCATCCGATCGATCAACCAAAATAGATTCTCTTTTGTAAATTGATTAATGTGCGTCTCAGACGCAACAACATTTTACGCTTCTATATTCAGTAAACGCATGTTCGGCGCTGTGTTGCTGTCGTCGATGCCCAAATGCGGCCAGATTAATCATGATTTTTGGCAAAATGCTGATTTATCGCAATACATACACAACTAACACATTGAATTAATGAATGAAATATTTTGTAGATTCGTCGAAATAACAATCGTCGATAGATATTTTGGTTTTTAATGAGTCTGAGAGCACGGTTAAATGATTAGATTTCTTGGCATTTGTTTTGCGGCTGTTTTGATTATATCAAATTTAATAAGACAACTTTTGTGCGGTTCGTGTTCGATTCCATTTCGTAAAATTCGTCATGTGTGGTGTTTTGAGTGTTTTACAAGTGTGCCGCTGTTGTTGCCGTGTATCGTCTGTCGCGTTCGTGTGGTTAATTAATGTAGCTAATAAAATGGATTGCATACGGCTGTGTGCATTTTCCTCGCCTAATCAACAACGGAAAAATTAAGCACTGTTTTGTGAGTCTCTTTCCCCCCCTCCCTTTCTTTCACGTACAACCATTTTTTTATTTCATTCTCTTGCTTGTCGCCTGACCGCACCAAAACATGAATTTCATATTAAATCCAAGCAATTACGCTCAAACAAATCACAACTCTTATAAACAAAACATATGTTTTTATTTATTTGCTCTCTTTAGCCGTCGGCGTTGTTGTCGCCGTCGCTGAAAGAATACAGAGACACCGAGAAAATGATCAAATGAAAATTAAATAGAATTCGGCCAACGGAATTTGATTATTATTATTTTTTTGACAGATTGCCAATCAGCACATTTTGTTCACACACCATGCAAAAACAAGACAAAACATTTTTTGGCATGGCAGCCAATGAGTTGAAGCGAATTGAAAAAAAAGAAGAAAAAATAGAGATAAAAAAACAGTAGCGATAGAAAGACACGCTATTCTGGCTCGGTATTTAAATTAATGTTTATTTTACTCTGTTTCACACCTACATATTATCAGCCAGTTTAGTGCCGTTTTGTATTGTTGTTGATTTCATTTTGGGACGCCTAACATTTAAAGTTGCATGCTTTTTCGCGTGTCACTTAATGCCTATGCAAAACTAATAAGGTCGAATTAAATGTTTGTTTTTGTTCTTTTGCTTCCATTTCCCCTCAACAACAATGATAATAGCCTTTTCAAGCGAAATCACAACAATTGACCTTTTTTGGGTCACATTTCGTCATTCGCAGACGGTAAAAAGACATGTATTCAAGTTCATTGATTGAAAGTTGTATCATTTTGGTTTTAATTTTATGCAACATCTTAACTTATTTCCGTTGACGTGATCTGAAAATGTGTAAACAGTATTTTCATTCACTTCCTATGTACACACGACATTACTTTCATCAAATGTCAAATACACATCCGAACCTAGATGCGAACATACGATTTTATTTCTATCGCTCTCTCTCTCCTCAGCATATAAATTTTTTATTGTAAAACTTTCAATATAAAGCCAAAACGTGTCGGTTGAATTTCTAAAATTTATTGATTTATTGCGAGCGACAAAATACACAGCAACATGTGTTTTCCGTCGTATATCCTTTGTGCTTCCTTGACTCCTTTGTTCACTAATTGATGAGTTGTATGGCTTTTAATAGCTCGAATTACAATAAATGTCATGTTTAAGCAAAACACAAAAACACTCTCAACTCACAGTATCTCCTTACCCCACTCTCTTCTCTTGTATCTTGATGCCAAATCTTTGAGCGAATTTCGATTCAAAATTATTTTCAGATAAACACAAGTCAAATCTGCGTGTCTCCAAAAATCAACACAAAAACTGAAAATTTCAAGAAAATAGGAATGATAGAGAAAGAGAGAAAATCGAGGATTGACAAAAAAAGAGATAAACACAAGAGCATAAAAAAAGTATCCTTCATCAAATTGGCATGCAATATGCGTAGGTAATTTTCGAAGCAAACATGTGATTCATAGTCATAATTCGAAACATAAGAGAGTTGCTATTAAACGGCTCACTTGTGATTCAAGAGTTGTTTTGACCGTACTTAATGTCCAATGCATACATATATGTTCTGTGTGTGTATGTGCTGTGAGCTCAATCTAAATTTATGTTTTTCGTTCACAAACGATCGAGCCAAATCGGAATGCCACACTATTAACTATTCATTTGCCTCTGCGTACATTTCCCATACACTCGAGCAATAAAAGCAGAAGCAGCAGCAGGCGACGGCAACAGCATCATTTGGAAGAGCATCGAATACAAAAAATTGATTCGGATTCCCGAACAACAAATCGTTATACACATTGTACGTGTGCCAAATATGTGATTGCAATCGTTTGCCGTTTTTTGTCTCTTGCAAGCTGTTTTCATCGATTCGAAACGAATTCCGAAACGGTCGTTCATTTCAATAAAAGATATTTGATGATTGGAATTATTTTGAAGCGGCGAAAAGTTGAAATTTTATTTTAATTGCTTGCTAATTTGTCGAAAATATTGTGATATGCAACCACATAAGCAGACTTGTACAATCCATAAGTAGATTAATGGCTTCATAAAATAATATTAGAATATAATATGAACACGCAACGGATAAATAAATGTCTTCGTTTTAGCCGATTTTTGGATGTATATTTTCCTTTCGTTATTCAACGCATCTATGTGGCTGTGTTGTTGTTGTTACACTCGCTCACTCTCGTTTGTTGAAGTTAAGCGGCTTGAATACATGTCATCTTTTGTCTTCAGTTAATCCGAGTTGGCTTTTTTTTATATATAAATTCATTTCCTGTTGTGAGACGGTATACATGCCTCTGTGTATATTGCACGTGTAATAAATTTTATAATTGACAATAGAAATTGGTTGCTTTATGTTTTTATTGCAATCTCATAATGTGCGCCGTGCAACACAGTCACGTGAACACCACTCACTCTCTTGCAAAAAGAGAAAAATTAATTCCGTGCTGCGACTGCTTTAATAATGTGAAAGAGAGAGAGAGAGCTTTTATATTTTGTAATCCATCGTTTTGTTATTTTGGTTGGGCGTGCGCTTGTATCACGTGCTAAAAACAGAGGCAAAGCTACTGCCTCTGCGATTCTATTTAATATTATTATTTATGAACGTTTTGCTGCTCGACATTATTAATAAACATGCTCCAAAATTAGACGACGACGGCGGCAGCGGCGGCAGTGGCAGTGGCGTTAGCAACAAATACAGCGACGATCCAACGTAGAGACGAGCAAAGATCAGAACAATAGCAGAGAGGCACTACTCAATCGGAATTCTTTATGAAGAAGTCAAAAACTTTTCTCTCGGAACAGTATATATACAATAAATACGATAATGACTCAATAATAACAATTGAACGAGAGAATACTGTGGTGTTTGTTGTGTTGGATGAGCTTCATAAAAGACATAAAACGTTATCTTAAGCAAATAGACAAATCATTTGTGGCAAAACTTTGTGTTTGGCTGCGACGAGCGAAATATTCATTCGAAAGATTGATGAAGAGTGGAGAGATGGAATGATTGAGCTTATCGCTGTATTGCGAGTGTTTTCACTGCATCTTTTACAAAGGGGAAAAATAGGTATATTTATTTTTATCTTGTTAAAAATAGCCTCTATTTTCATGTCACATTTTTGAAATATAGTACAAGACGGACCAGCGAGATGTGCGCCACATTTTGACATTGCAAATAATGGATTTGTCTTGTTGACGACTTTCAAATTCCCGAACATCCGATCCGATATGACATGCTCTCTTTTTTTATTTCTTCTTTCCGTGTGACCACTAAAGTGTGAAAAAATGAAGTGTCCTGCATCTACTTTGAATGACATGGTAGTGATGGGAAAAGGAAATTGAAATTCACAATAATACTCACAATGAACAGTGCTTCTTTCAACTTTGGATGAATGTGCTTTTTTCTCTCTCTGGTGACTGCTCGCCTTGAATTGAGGACCTAAAAAATGAAAGATAACAAAAAAATTACATAAAAAATAATTTTCGTCGAAAAATAAAATTATTCTCATGGGTTATTTTAAGTCAAAAAATAGTAGTAAAAAAGAGCGTGCAGCAAGCGAAACACTATGATCGTAAGAAAATTTGTTGGGTGACCTTTTTATGGTTGGTAAAACCCGATGTGATTGCTATACGAAGAATAACGAACTATTTATTTCAACATGATGAAGAAAACTTTGATGATTTATTTCAAATGAAATACAATTTGGTCGCGCTACTGCTTGTTTCTTCTTTCTTCTTCTTCTTCTTTAGTTTTTCTCTACTTTTCCAAAGTTATCTATCAACATTTGAGTCCAAGAAGCTGTCGCTGATTTTGATAGTGAAAGACGGACATTCTACTAGCACGTAAATATTACGTGCTTGAAAAACTCGACTCAACTCCGGGAAAAATCTCGCTGCGAAAGACAAAACATGCGAAAAACTAAGAAATAAAATGGCACAGCGCAGGAAAAAAAATTATGCTGAGTTCGTCTTGTGTGTGTGTATTTTTTTTTAAATGTAATGAGAGCGTGTGCGTGCGCGAGTGTGCGTTCGCGTTCGGCATCACATACTTGATATTTTTCTTGTCTTTTTTTTCCTGTACAAAAGCTTTTGTGTCTTTCTTGCTCTCATCAATGTCGCTGCCATTGTTCAGCGACACAAACTTTGTTATCGGGTTTTCAACCCTTTAATAGTTCGTATTAATGTGCAAAATGGCAGAAATGAAGAATTTTTTTTTCATACCTCGAAGTTCGAACTATTGGAAGAAAAAAAAAGTGAGTGGTGTAACGTGATCTCATCACACATTTACCACCTTTGTTCGAGAATGATGCCGAGGGTTTGATGTAGCGTAAATATCGTATTAATATGCTCTCGCTTATGTCATTTGATTTTATTCGCTTTCAGTTCATTGACAATTGAGTCGTCGAATAATTTTATTTATAAATGCATTGCAATTTCGAGGATCACCAGTATATTGTTCGACATGCGACTGGCAACGGTCGATGTAAACTGAATCTAAGCGGTAAATGTGAAAGGGCGCGAGGACCAAGTCAAAGTGTGAAGCTAAAGAATGAGTTGCGAAGAAGAAATGAGCCAGAAAGAGAGCGTGTAAAATTGAAGATTGGGAGGAGAGTGGGGAGATGAGAAAAAGAAGAGAAAGTATGGTTAGTTTAGAATACAAGCTTTCTCCATTACTTGAACCGATAGCAATGCACTGTAAATCGTTTTTTATTCAATTCTTTCGTTGTCGTCATTTTTTTTCTTTCTCTCTCCTCTCGCTGACTTTAGTCTCTTCACAATTTTTATTCAGTTGATTATGCTTGTCATATGTACAATATGAGATCGTGCAAGATTTTGTGTGTACATCTCGTGTTCTCTCGTTTTCATAATTTGGTCCGCAAATAAATTTTGTCTGTGTGCGCTTCAACTGCTGTAATCGTAGTGTGAATTCTTTTCTTCGTTGTGATATTATATGCTATATGAAATTCTATTACCACCAATGTGTTCACTTGATATAACTTGATACAATGGATATTAGTGCTCGTTTTTACTATCTTTCTTTGTTTGTTATTTATTTGAATATTGCATTTTGACATGATGGCAAGAGAAATGAAGAGAACGAGAGAAAGAGCGATGCGCGTTTCGACGACGACAATGCCACCATTCCGAAAAATAAGAACGAATGAACTCAAGCATAATGGTCGACCATTGACAAGTGCAAAAAAGTGTACAACACGCCAATGCAAATCGAAAGGAAAAAAAAATACTAAACAAATTCGACATGGTGTGTAAGCGACCGCTGATGAGAGAATCACACACCCAATTGAAGCAGCAACAACAGCAGATGAAAAAAATACAACATTGCGATGATATCTCTGTCTTCAGTCATTCCCTTTTTTACTATCCAAACTGAAATTTACAAACTTATCAACAAAATAAATATTAAATCTGGCGCAACACACTTGCACGCATTTCCACATCAAAGCTGCCCAAACATAGTAGCTAGGGAAAAAATGTGGACAACCAAATCACTGACGAGAGATAAATTTAATAGAATAACAACGACGACGATGAAGAATGCAAGAGATGGGGAGAACAAAATGAAAAACTCCTGGCGTACATAAAATAAAGATTAAAACCGATTTCCATTTGACTAGGAGCCATGGAGGAAACTGATACATTGGTTGCATTTGGAAAAAGTGTACAGCCAGACCAAATGGCTTGCAGGCCACCACAGATTGGTAAGACCTTGGACTTGTACCGATATGAAAACAACAAAATAAGCTCGATTGTATAAATATCTGAATAGCTTTGAGTTTCAGCTATGTACATATTCGGTTCACCTTCATTGGTGCACGTATCAACCGAAACAAACGTCTCGTTTGTGCTGATGAAGCAGACGTTCGTTGTGCCAACCAAGTACCCACTCTATCCCGCGCATTCACCCATGCTTGTGCTGCAACGAATGACGACCCCCAGCACAACAGCCATCAAAACGGAAAAAATTATTATATTAAAAAGAGCGAGATATGTTCAACAACACGACGACGACTGCAAAGAAAACATTAAATTTTGAAATGAACAATGCAATACGTTTTGTGCTTGCAACAATCGAATTCACTTTGTACACACATGCATCATTTTCTAACAGAAGCGGGTACAATAGATTACTATTGCGAGTACGTTTGTTGCTAACACCGTCACCATCGACCAATCTATATGTGCACTATGCATGCAAACAACCAACGAATGAAAATATCCATCAGGTATAATAAATAATTAAACGGTTAGTGATCTGTTGCATTTGAAACGGATGTGGGTTCGTATTTCGTGCGTGACGTATTTACTGTGTCTAGAGATGATTCTCAGCGAATGGTGTGGATTTTAACATCCAAAATAACATCAGCCAACTATACACACGCACCATCTACGATTTTGCCACTACCCAGGTCCCAGAGAGAGAGAAAGAAAGAGTGAGAGTGAGCAAATACAGAATATAACCACCGCCCATTCCCCCGTCAAAACAAAGAATAAAAAGAAAAAAGAAAACAAAACGATATTCAACAACCAGCCAAACGAATTACCATTCGCTTTTATTCTACAAAGTACTTAACGAAGCGTTAACAAGTTGTTGCTTTAATACTGTTAGCTTGGATTTGTTTTTCGCTTATTTCCCTCAACTCACTCTATCTCTTCACTCATTCTTTCTGTCTTGTCTCTTTGGCGAAAACATTATTAATAATAATATAGAAGGTAAAGAAGTGCAGTACAAGTTTTTTTTCTTTCTTTCTCTCATTCAGTTCGTCTCGCCACGTTTTTGGTTGAATCTTCATCGTGTGTTCCACAGAAGTTCCTCTGCAAATCGTTCACATTTCAGTCGAGAAAATTGTTTATTTGAATTTAATTGAATCAATTATGAAAGTTTTAGGTTTTACGTCCATGAAAATGGTAACAAGAATGGAATTCACCTTCGTTGTGTTTCAGCCACCGGCATATGCCCTTGCATATTAAGACACAATAACGAACAAAACAATGGATAAAACCTCTCATGATAATCATGTTTATTAAACGTATTTTTCAATCGAAATACGAAGTATTGCGTTGGCTTTTCATGTGCTTACAATACAATTCGATTGTCGGTGCACATACTTAAAACGATTATTGAACTGGTTTGATGAGAGTAGTGAATCGGAATGAAATCGAGCTAATGCAGAGTGGGAGAACGAGAGAAGAAAAAAACATGTACGGAAATTTCATCACGTCAATGACTTTGACATTCATCGAAAATGTTCTCACTTTCAAATTGCATGCAGAACACGAAATGCCAGGTCATACAGTGACTTTGATAGTTCGCGCGCTAATATTATCATTTGTCGTCATCACATCACATCGATAAGAGAATAGCGAATGGCACGATATGGCAAACGGAGTGCAATGCAATGGAAAAATGTCAACTGTGTTATGAGCGTTTTCACATTAAATGCATCTCGTCATCGAGAATGACGAGAAACATTTTTTTTTTCGTTGGTCGAGTGAAAAAAAAACTCACGATGTGAAAGAACTAATTTCTATTGATCGAATGAAACCTCACTCCGCGGCAAATAAACGAATTGTAGCATTTTGCAAACGTTTGCCTTTTTTGCTCTCTTTTGGCAACGATTGCCATTCAGTATTGTTAGTGAAAAAAGGACGACGTACGCTGGTGATGGTGAAACCAGCATGAGAAAATCGTAAAACATGATAAATGCGAAATGAGATTGATATGAAAGTAACGCTGGCATGCTCATTCATAATAAAATGGCAACTCAACTGAATAAACGAATGTACGTCGGAATGTGTATTGCACTTTGCGATTTATTTGTGTTTGTTTTTTTAAATAAATTGTAAATTTGCGTTTCAATGGTTTATGAGACGGAATATAGACTCCAAGACAAAAAATGTCATGTTTTCAAAAAAAAAAACCCCCAAGACTTAAGGAGCAAATCAA
Source organism: Contarinia nasturtii (assembly GCF_009176525.2). NCBI lineage: Eukaryota > Metazoa > Arthropoda > Insecta > Diptera > Cecidomyiidae > Contarinia > Contarinia nasturtii. Next base: position 3,192,552 of record NW_022198157.1, on the reverse strand, counting down.
ATAAATAGGATTAATGGCTTCGGCTTAAAAAATACAAAGGTTTTATGGGGTAATACTTTATTCGCTCACACAAAAAAATATAAACGACAATTCAATATCATGCTGATGTTCCGTTCAAAATATTTGCACAAAAAAACATCGAACTTGGTATGTGTAACACGTGAAATCGTCCAAGTGTTGAGTTTTTGTGCGGTGATGTGTTGTGACGCCGCCGAGCACAAATCAATAAATTGCTCATATTTTCTTTGATTTTATGCGGTTTCTTGTCATTCACCGATTCGGTTTTTTTTCGTTTGTTTTCATTTTCAATCGTTGATTATTTTTTTGCAATGTGGCGTGTGCAAGCTAAATCGAAATTGTGGCTATTGCGATGAATCCCTTGTTTCAAATCTATTTATGATTATTGTTATGTTCATTGTGAATGTGATACGTGTGCGAATGACATTCGGCGAGTGTGTCGTTGTCTCTATTGTGCTACGTTTTAAATTAAGTGCTTGATAATACCGAAGGAGTGACATTGACTATTTGATTTTTTCGTCTTCGAAAAAATCAGCAAATGGTTCGGTTTGTTTTCTTTTTGTCATCCCTTTTTTCCCAGCACAGATATCAAATCACATTGGCTAATAATTTTTGTACCGATTTGCCATGTCGGAAAAAAGTGGCATTTGTCCAATAGACATTTCTTATCATCAATTCTCACGAATGACGATGCGTCGACTTATCGGGATTTTTTTTTACGAAAACGTTTTATTTTTTCGTCTTCTTTTTTTTCGCACATTGCAATGGGTTCACCATCAAATCAAAACACGATGCGAACTTTATCCGAATTTTGAACGAAAAAAGAACCAAAAATCTTAGCTACTTTTCGGTCTTTCGATTTCGATTGGCCATATAAATCTTGATGTGTCGAGAGAAATGCCGGATTACTCGAAAAACTTTCATCGGTATTTTTGTTGATTTTTTTTTATTAAAAACTATAAAAAGACACCATGCACTCCGTTTTTGGCTTTTTTCACTCTCGTTCACTCGCAAATCACATCGAACAGTAAATTCGAGCAACTGTTTAGTTGAATTTGAATGTTTCATCTAACACAGAAAAAGAGACACACAGAGAGCGAGGGAAGAGTGGAGAGTGAAAAAAGGACAATCGCATCACAATATAGACGAACCAAATCACACGCACCAAATGTTTACAATTGAAAGAAACAGAAAAAAAATTGCCAACCAATGACACAAAAAGAGAAACCAAAATGAAAATGAACAATTTTATGACAGATCATTGAGTCTTATATGATTCGCTTTCACCCGTTCTTCTCTTCCGTTTGATGATATTACAATTCGGTGTGGTTTTTTTCTTCTCTTCACCAAAAAATGATACTCTGATTCAAGGAAGGAGCAAAAAAGAAGGAATATATTTTTGTTCGTCATGTCTTTTGTGTTCCGTCGAAATAAATTGAATGGAAAATATGTGAGTATAAGTGGATGTGGCGATGATGAGGGTGGTCGGGTGAGGGTGATACAAAATGACAAAGGGTATGAGCTAAGGAGATGGAGATGGAGAGACGCAGGCGAGAGATTTTCACATGTAATGTGTTTCTTATAAATGTCACACACAAAGTGCCGAAAAATCGCGTTGATTCTATCACCGAATGGATTTCGAGTTGTCGTTGTCGTTTCTGACATGCAATGATCGTCGAAAAGAGCAACGCCCAATAATGAACTGAAATTGTTTCAGTACATTCAGAAACAAGAAGAGTTGCGCTTCGTTTGATGGAATGAGAATGCGAAAAAAGCGAGCCACAGCGAACCGCATTTACTTGAACTCAATTTAATATTGGAGTACGAAAAGAGACGAGAAAAAAAGCGCCAAGTCTAGAAAAATGGATAAAGTAAAAGGAAATAAGACGACATTTTGGTCGTTTGAACAATATCTATTGGTGCCATTTGCCATAAAGCTGATATTCGCATTTTCGCATTTCTTATTTTCATTTACTTTGGTTTTAAGATTCGTATCTAAAATTATACGTTTCTCGTTCCACTTTGTTCACCCCCCGCACCACCTCTATTCCTATCTCTTTCATCGTCAGTATATATTTGATGCGGCGACAACAATGCAAATGACTGGAACAAAAGAGAGAATTATCATCATGCGTCTAAATAATAATAATAGCAAAAGCGTCATGTCCGTCTATTTTTAGGATTGTATATTGATTCAATGGGCTAATACAACTGGAAATTGCTTGTTCGATTTACACGCCATTGGTTTCGATTTGCGTTTTTTCTATTGTTTCCATGCCGACAATTTCGAGCTGTGCAAAATCTAACCAAAGAAAAGAAATATGATAAATATAAAATTGAATGCGATTTGGGCCATTTAGATGGTTCTGCAATGCGTTAAATGGCATATTATATACTGAATCGGAATATGTGACACAAAATGTTATTGGATAGGCCTATGCCAGTTGATATTTATTTGGTAGAATAGACAAGCAACCCAAAAACATTTATGAATTGAAAAGAATCAGCTTTGCTTTACGAGTGAGTCCCTTAGACGGTAGTTAGAACAGAGTAAGTTGTTGCAATATTCTTCGAAATAGAAGAAAAAGAAGAAGAATAAATCCATTGAATTTGACATTGTATTCCCATAACGCAACTGTACCCGCTTGATTTCATCTCTGTGCTGTTCGATGCTGTTAGACGGAAATGTTTGTATGCGACTGATAGTGTCAAATCCAATTTCCGCATTTTCACTTGTTCGTCGACGGTATTGTTCTTTCGTCAGTTCAATTTCATAAGTCCATCCAATTTTGTCATGACACTCATACATACACTGTGGCTTGCAACACATAAAAATATTAAAGCAACGACCAAAGCACAAAGAAATATCAAGCAAAAATAATATTCTTCCCATTCAAAGTTGTGTGTTTTCGGTTGAACAACAAAGTTGAATATGTATGTTTGTGTGCCGCAAAATGGAACTTGACTTCATGAAAACTCGGTCGCAATAAAGCTGAAAAATACTCTCACACAGACAGCATGAGATACATACAGAGAGAGAGAAAGAGAGAGAGTCGATAGAAAGAGGACGAGAAAATTGAGATGAAAAAAGGCGGTTTGTGTATTGTGTATTTATGTGTTGTCTTGGTTGAAGTGTATTCGCTTCAACAAAGTCTCGCAATTTATATCTATTTTCATGCGCTACGCTCAATGCTTGTTATGTCATTTATGTGCTTACAATTAAATTGGGCCACATTGTTATATCCACTTAATTTATATCTCTTTTTTCTGTATGCAATCTCTTGCTTATTCATCTCATTGAGTGGCGCAATGTGCCGCAGTAAAATTGTGTATGCCGTGCTGTGCTTTTGGCTTGTCTAAATCCAGCATCTCTGATGATGGCCCTCGGTTTTCTCGTTAAAATGACAAAACGCAAACATCAATTTTGCCAGTTTTCATATTAAGCGGCTTAAAGATCAAAACTAAACACCATTCTATTTACCATACGCACGCATTTATACGGAACAAACAATGCAATTGTTTTGTGTTGTGAATATTCTTATTCATGCATGAGTTTTATAGTGATGTCTCTCACTCACAAAATAACCCACCACTCGTTCATAAATTCATTTTTTGTTCGTTGTTTCATTCATGTTCACCTCCCCCACGACACTGTCATTGCCACCACAAACATCACCATCATTCGCCGTATCTGGTTTTTTTTTGCTCTTCGTACTTAGCTCGGCGAAAACGGCACTAGAGCCGAAAAACTACCACAATTTATATTTATAAGATTGGCATTCACCAACTTTTCTACATAAACTCTGATGTAGTAACATTTATTCATTCGGCAAAAAGCGAAGAAAAACCATTTGGTAGATGTGTAATAAAGCGGTCCATGTCTCACGAATCACATATACGGCATTCCCAGTGGCAATAATCTTATTTATGCAAAAATATTCCAATATTTTTTAGTAAAATCTTTCAAAACCAACTTCCTACCACATGCATAAATATGTGGATTTTATGTGTGGCGTGCTGTTTACCAAAGTTGAACATTATTTGGCGCGCGCGTTGAAAAGGCAGTTTTGGTCTCTCTCTTTTTTTCCCCGGTTTTTGTTGTTGTTTGCCGTTTGTTTGCCACATTTTTCACGATAAGTGAATGAACAATAGATATAAATTGGCTTTTGCTTTCGTTTTGGTGAAACTATTTTCTATTCAAGTGAACTTAGTCAATTTTAACGTTGATCGCGTTCGTTTCCTGTTTCGTGTGTGCACGTTCAATTCAACAATGCTATTAAAGTGCAATTACTCTCGTAACCTAATATTCAATACTGATGAAAGATGTATTATTTACTTTGGTTTTGAAAATCTTTTCATACAAAGGGATTTACTTTGGTTTTTCTCTAAAATACAACCTATTTTAGTTTCCCCAAGGAGTATGGATTTCGGTTTCGGTTTCACAACCAAATTAAATTGATTGAATCGCACAACACAATTGACGAAATACGAAGCGGAACGAGAAAAGGCGAACGAATCCCAAAAACAATAACAAAAAAACGATGAGGAAATAACGATAACGAATCACTCGCTAAGAATATATTCACCTGTAGTATCATCTATATGAACATTATTGTGACAAAATACAAAGACGCATATCCATAAGGATAAGAAAAAAAGGAATGGAATCACTTCAATTCCCGTTGCTATTTCACTTCGAAAAACTGTTTACCTACAAAGAGCTTTGTGTTGTAAATCGCAATGAAAAGAAAATAAATGCGAATATAATATAGATCTCTAACAGTAAGTGTGTGTATGTAAAGTGCCGCATTTTTGGGGCGAAATTTTCCTCGAGCTTGATTTGTTTGCAAAGAAGATTCAATATTTGAATTTCGAAACAGAATGTTACATTGACAACGTTTGAAAGTTTTGTGGCTTATGCAAAAATAAATGCAATAATAACGAATAATACGAAGCGAAATGCTTGTCTCTCTCTCGCTCGCTCCCGTGCTCACTTTAGTCTACAGTGTCGCATTTCTCTTTTCGTTTCAATTTGACTGATTTGTCAGTTGTGTGTGTTCGACATTTTGAACACATATTTTCGACCCAAAGTCGAAATAGAAGCACACAAATATACAGTCAAATTGTATGGTTTATATATTTTTTTCTTTCTTTTTTTGCATAACGAGAAACGGAAAATGAGAACCATCTGCGAGTCAAATATGTATACAAATACATAAATAAGAAATCGTTATTTTTATCCAACACCAGAAATATATTCTGCTCATCCGGAGCGAAAATATCCACTATAACATTGTTTGTCGCACATACACACAAATCAAAATTACAATTTCCAGATTTCATTCGGTTTGCGTGCAAAATTTACTACTGCTTCATTATCGGTTCTTTTTGTTTTTGTTTGTTCACAATCATAAAAGTACAATCGTATATTTTCGCTTGTTTGTTTGTTTTTTTTTTGTTTTTTATATTATTTGCTTAAGTCATGCGTTTTTCTGTTTTTTTTTGTTTTGTTTCGTTCTCAAGAATTACATCACATCATGTGACATTCGCAATATATCGACGCTCTTGAGAGGATTGTGAAAGCACCAATAATAAGAACAATAGTCAAAAATCAGAGCAAGTGATAAATGTGATATTGTTCCCTTTTATTCAAGATTGTATCTCAATTTCAGTTTCGAATCAAATGCAAACGCATGCACACACACACAATGTGAATACGAGTAGTTTGAAACTGCTGAGTCATTCGTTCGATATTTTGAGCTCAATATTTGTTTGGCAAAAATATACATGCATTGTTTCGATTCGCTTGCATATATTTTTTCGTTGCCATCGTTCGCTTCGGAATATTGAAAATAAATCATCAAAAAATCGAAATGCAAAATCGGATACAATGAATGTGTGTGGTGTGAAAGAAATTAAACTTTTCTTCCCTTTCGGATATAGCAATTCAACTTTTTCCCCCTTTTTTTAGCACAAAAGCCTGAATGAAACGTTTTTTTCCCGTCTTCGCCATTTCTTACTAGCACATTTTCGCGTTATTCCTACACTGAATGTATTTAATGCAATTTCAAAATTGATTGTTACGATTATTATCAATAATTTTTTTTTTCGCTTGTCAAACGACGACTGAACAATTTCGTTTACGCACCACAATCAAATCGATTACACTTTGATTCGTTAGGGCCCCCGAAGCAAGCAAAACTTTTCACTTTATTTTTTTCGCTTGTCGATTTGCCTAATGGAAAACCGCAAATTGAACTGATGAAGAGAAAAAAAGAATGCTAAAATCATGGCCTCATATGTATAGGGACAAAACGAACCAGCAAAAAAAAGTTGGATGGAATAACTTTAACTTACAATACAACATAAGTCTATTTGATTCATTTATTTTATTGTATGATATCAAAATGCTGAAATTCGTATACTTAAGAACGCGTTGATATGTGCGTAGGCTTCTGGTTATATGGCTGCAAGGCATAAGCATGGAGAGAAATAGAGATAACAACAAATCTTCAGAAAACTGAATAAAAACAATGGTCTCTAGATGATATCATTAAGCGATATCTGATATGGAATTGCTACTGTGCGCAAGCTCTACTTTGTTCTTTCTTTTTTTCGAGTGTGTATCTTTCGATACAACGTAATCTCATTCTCGTAACTGGTCTCAGTCTTAACTTCATCATTTTATCTAGCGTTCAATCGGAACGCAAGAACCTGTATACGTATCGCATACATGTGTGTTTACAGCCATTAAGCGCGACAGATAATTTCTCAACTACGTCAATTTTTTGTATGCCTTAATAGTTTTTTTTTCTTCTCCCTCTCCATTTGTATGCGCGCCTGATGTGAACGTGAACAGAAAAAAGTATGAATTTCGGAGACCATGTCATGTGACACAATAAGCAAAAAACTTTTTGTCGAAAGTGATATTACGCACGAAATTGATTTATACTTTTAAGAACTGGAACATTTGTCGTCGCTTATCTCGGCTATCTGTTGCAAAATTCAACGCAACAAAGACGCAAATCCAATCAAAACACAGCCAACAGCGATAAATACTCTTTCACTGAAATATGTACGAGTGTGTGTATGGGTTTTGTGTGTGAATGTTTGTTTGACTTTGGTGAAAGTGCGTAGCAAAACTGAGTCGCACATTTCTCGAGCCAACAAGAAAGAGGGATGAGAATGGCTGCAAAGTAGAAAGTAATTCGCAAGGCATATACCAGGAATGAGAATAAGAAGAAGAATAAAGTAAAAGTAACATAAAACTAGCAATGAAAGCTCGTGTCATGCGAAAAACTTCGAGACATGATAATAACGAAAATCCAGCGCTCATTATTTTTATTCGACCATTAATACACGACGAAATGCAATCATGTTCAATGGCTGTTAGTATTTTGTCGTTTGCGATTTCAACATTTGCACTGTGCTCTCGTCACCCTCTGCATCAGCATCGTCATCGTCTCACGCTTATATGGTGTATGCCGCCATAAATAAACGATAAGCAAATTAAGCCAACACGATAAAAACATGAAGAAAAATGTTTATATATATATGAAAATCATCAACAAATCTGAAATGAAATGAGTTGCGCGTGATGATTTACGGGCAATGAAGAGTGTGAATGGTACTCGCGAGCCTGACAAAACTCATGTCACTGATTGTGTGCTATCGCAAAAATGAATCACAGCATTTCATGGGCATTTTGCCGTGAAAGAATGTTTTTGCAATGTTATTATATATTTTTCCAGGAAATGAGCGATTTTATTTCTTAAAGCTTTCTACAGCGATTTCATTTAAGAATGTGAACGATGTGGATTTTTTTGTTTGTTTGTTTGACACAATTTCGTGATTGGCGCGCCACATATTTCTGTTTGCACTGATATAAATTCGTGCCTGTCATCTTCATTGCATGTTTATTCGGAAAGAACGCGCATACAATCACAGAGAGAGGGAGAGAAAGAGAGAGAGACATATAACGTCTTTATATCCGTCATCTTCTTTCCGTGTTTACGATTTTAATTTTCACATTTTGCTAATTTTAGCAAAGCCGCTCATTTACACTCGATGCCTAATTAACGCTACAATCACCGAGAAAAAGAGTGCACGCCATTGCATTGGCAAAGTCAAAGAGACGCAAACGCATTCGCGAATGAACGAGAACAGAAACAACAAAAGGAGAAGATGAAGAGAATGAAGCAGCAATAAAAACATTTTGTTAAAGGTTATTCGATGCAAGTATTTGTTGGTTGCATGGGGAGAGTAGTGCACTATTAATTACAATGAACGTGGCTAATGATTGCTCTACTTTTAATGGTTTGTTTGTGTTCAGTCTTTAATTTTCACTTTGGTCTATTCGTACAGTGTGCAAGAGAGAGAGAGAGAGAGAGAGACTATACATACGCTAAACTCAAAACGCGGTGACAATGAAATGTAATTAGCAACTGAGCCGTGTTGCACATGGATACAAGCAAAGTAAAGCTAGAAAAATGAAATGATTCCAAAGTCAATGTAATAATAAAAAAATGCACTACATAATGTTTCCTCGTAATATATACGAACAAGCGCTCACTATCTCTCTCTCTCTCTCTCTCTCTCTCTCTCTCTCTCTCTCTCTTTTGTTTGCTGATTTCGTTTTTTTCTTACATTGTACAATAGTTGATTAAATAGTTAGCACCTTAATAGTGTGCCATAAATAACGAAATTAAGGTACACAGCGAAAAATGTCTATTTTTAGTATCTAGTGCTAAGTCCATGCTAAATCTTCAATTTTATTTTATTTTTTCTTCTTCTGCTTCTCCTCCTCTTCTTTCTTCTTCTACATCGTTGCAGTGTGCATGCCATTTTCTTTTCGACCATGGTTCATTAGCTGTGTATGAGTGTAAGTGAGTTGCAGTACATGACTGGGATGTTTTATTCGTTTAGCCAACACCCAATTTTATCGTCGACAATGCCAGTAGAGTTTCACTTGTAAAACTTTCACTGTTTCACGTTGTACAGAAGAAGATAAATGTCTTTTGTCCCTGTAAGAGATAACACTTTCCATTTCCATTCTCATTTCATTTTGGTGGTATGCCCGTGGCTACGAATTCCATGAGTCAGGCATTCCTAAGAAAAATGGCTTTTGTTTTACTCAGCATTACGCGGTGTATGCTTTTTGTAGTTTTAAAGACAACGAGGTGTAGTAAGGTGACGATATGAAAAATGAAAACTTGCAGAAAAAAATAGAGCTACGCTGAGAATTTGATACTGCCATGTCACATTCATACTGGATTCGAGTGGCTTCAAGCCATCACAAGGCGTTCGTTCAGTGCAATGAGGTCGATTGGTTTGCGGTGGCTAAAATACTTGACTTGACATTTTCCACACTAACACAAAACCATATTAATGCGCTTATTTTGTATGACAATGCGCACATTATGTTCGCGAGAAGATTTTGAGATTAAAAATACATTGGTAGATATAGTTTGTTGTGTTTAATTTCATTTACGCTGATGTTTAACCACGAGGTGCTGAGTTAATTAAAATTTTTGTCATTATCGTACCAATTACAATTTCGACCAAACTCAATTTTACCCAATTGTATAGTATATTATCGAATGAAATTCATTGAATATCGACAATCGAATTTTGATGCCAAAAATGAACAACTGAACTCTCCGAATTGCCATTGCAAAACTTATAATTTTACGAAAAGCGATGCAATCAAGCTTTATTTACAGCAAATTTCAATTCATTCAATGATGAGAGTGTTGGCGATGCACACATATTTTGGTTCATTCATTAATTTATAATGAATACCCTCATGATTCAATGCGCCAATTGGGTTTTCCGTCAGCGAGAAATGTTTATGCATTTTTCATAGTTAAAATCATAAATTTTTGCAATAAAAGCATAAAACGTTGAAACAAATATCCCAGATATCGAGCGAGAGGGGAGAAAGACGTACGAAAGTGATATGCAACATTTTGGATTATCGATTATTATAGAATATATCCATTCCCCCCCTGCCGTATTGTTCACAATTTCCATTTCGTCGTTTGCATATTTTCAATTTTAAATTTGTTTCTGCCAATTTCTTCGGAAACTTTATCGTTCAAGTGCAAAATATGGACGGATATTGCGGTATGGAAAAAAGATGGAAAACCGCATTCGATCAATGGTTTCAGCCCACGTTTTTTTCTCTCTCTCTCCCGTTTTTCCCTCCAAAAGAGGCGAATGCTCTTAAGGAATCGAGCCATTTCGCTGAATGTGAAATTAAAATGCATTTCGGTTTTATGCACAAACTTTTCATTTTCGCTTCGTTTCTTTCTTCGTCCTTTTCTCCCTCTCCCTCTTTCTCTTATTCTATGTATCAGCACATACTCGTTTCGTTCACATTTCATATTTTATGATTTTCAATTTTTGGTGTTTGTATCGTTTTTGCAGTGGGTGTTAATAATTAAGTTTTTGAAGCATTGGATCGAAAATGGTGGATTGCATTTGGTGCGCTCATGTCAGCAACTTGTTTGTTTTCGTTTTCTTTTCATTTTAATCCATATATCCATATCAAGCGAAGTGAGAACATTGACTTTCCAATCGAACAAATTCCCAAGAGAGTTTAACTGTAAATTGCTTATGTATATTGTATACATGTGTATGCATAACATGTTTACGTTCATTTTTCATTCGTTTGGCCATCCGAAAATTTTAATAAGCTTATCTTTATGGAATTCCACAGTTTTTGATGTTTTCTTGCTTCACTGACCGGACACATGCATGCCACATTTTTCGTTTCGCCCAAAATTTGAAATTTAATTTCCATATCAAAAATGATCTAGCGACGTTTGATATATGTGTAGCCACAGACGCCGGCTACTCTGCTGTTGATTTGTTAATAATTGAGAAAGTTTTAGCTTCATTTCAATTTGCCATTGCACGCTGCTTCATAAATTATGGCCATCAAACGAAATGTTAATGTACTTTCCTTTTTCAATTAAAGCCATAGCCGTGCGTTAGACGTTGTTTTAAGTTTGTCGTTTTCCTTTCAAAATCAAAAAAAAAAGAAATTATGAGATTTTCACTTGGGTATTTAATCAACCTTGACCGGTTATCGCGATTGCAGCATATCCGTGACGTAGATTGACGGCGTACAACTAAACACAACGATGAGGGAGTGCAAGAAGAAACAAAAGTCATCGCCAAGGAGTCTAAATGGTAAAGGAAATAAGGAACGGTGTGTCTCAAATTGTAATTAATTAAAGTCGTGGGATTTCTCGCTTTGCGTGAAGAAATACGGTGGCCGATTTGTTTCACAATCTTTTCGTTTCGTTTGCTTCTTTCTTCAAACAAATGTCCAAAAATTTAAATTGAAAACATTACTTTAATAAATTTCTTCGTTGCGTTTTGTATGCGCTTTGCACGATTTTCGTGTTGCTGTGTCAGAAATACGGTGTGAGTGTGAGAATGAAAGAAAACAAGGGAATAACGAACGAAAACTAATGAAAGCCTTTTTCGAAATAACAAATAGTCGAAAGTGTTTGCTTGAAGTTGTTCTTGATGTCGAATGAATGGATTCGCTTCATGATTGTACCTTTTTCTCCTTTGTAGTACCATTCACGCTGACACGAACGCAAACAAGATAGAATGGCTGATATTTTCATAAATTAACACGTGTAGTGCCAACAGGCGAAACAAAAGCGAGAGAAAAAGAAAAAGCGATCCCTTTTTCATCACGTCACTGCATCCTAGATGCGATAGACTTTTCAAGCTGCGAAAACTAATGCGCTTCCATTCGTTGCATTGTGTTTAATGATTATATTCAGGCACGAGCGGTGCGCAACGTGCTGGAGTTTGTGAAATGCAAAAGTTAGAGATAGAGAGAGAGAAGGGCAGCAATTCGAAACGAAAATGGAAAAATAATTAATCGTAGCACGTTGAAATAATACATTTTGTTGTTAGTTGCAAAGAGCTAGTCAAGCGTGAGCAACAATACACATGGAATTTTCCTTGTTCGCTTGCAAATGCGCAGAAAAAAAGAGAAGCGATTTGAAATTGAGAAATGCCGTTGCCAGAGTAGCAAACAACAAATGATTAAGTATATTTTCTTAATTGTTTTTAGTTTGTTCATTATCACACTTCTGGAAAATATATTGACGAACGGCGTGCGAAAAATTCATTTTGCTAAAATGAAAATGGCACTTACTTGAGACGACTATTTGTTTGGTCACACATCAAATGCGCCAATTTGTAAGTTCAGTCAATTGAAAATCGAACTCCCCTCTTCTCTATCTCTCTTTCGATCGTTTTTGCCGAGTGACGCACACAAAAAGGCTTACAAATTGGATTTGAGCTTTGTGTAAACAGACGCATTCGAATCGTCAAACTTTCTCATTAATTTGTTGATTGCAATCAATTTTGAAAGTTTAGCATGGTCGGTTGATTGATAGAAATGAGGGGCGAATGCACCATTGCTTCGTATAGTGCAGCACCGATTTTATCGCTGTTGCAAAGTTCCAACGACGTGATTATTACCAGTCATCCAAAAGGTAATTCTAGTTCAAACAATTTACCATTTGATTGGCCAAACGAAACGTGGCCAATAATAACCGAACGAAATTGCCAGAAGTCAACTTCAATCAAAATCAACGACCAATTTTGAACCAAACAAACCAATGGAAATAACATTAATGGAAGGAGCGCGAACGGACAAAAAAAATTGGCACAATCGCTTTAAAATAAACTCATTCGACAATTGCAACTCTTTGTTAATCACTGAACGAACATGTGTCGTATTTAGTTAAAATGTTCGGTGCTTTTTTTGTCATTTACACGGGCCAAACTGTACACTATTGTGTCGGTTGATATTATATTTGTTTGTTGATTGTTTGGTGTGTGTGTGTTCATGTCGGCAAACCAGAACGCCACAAATTATATTTAACCATTTTATTGCATGTAAACATATGTGTGGTCTCTATGGTCTCCTGCACCCTTGTTCTCTGTATGTTTCATGTACATACGTCTCGAAATTAAACAGAGCGAAAAAAAAATTTACGGCTTGCCGAAATCGATAATAATGCTGGTCTCTGCACGCGCTTGGTCACACAAAAACATCATCAATAAATATATCAAATGCGAACAAAATAATTTGTGGGCTGTCGAAAAAAAGGACACGGTGGTGCAGGGTAACGATATAGCGGTTTGATTTCAAATCTCGATATCACAAACTTTCAAATCACAAGCTTGTGATTATTATATTTTTGTTTGTTTTTGTCGTTGTTTCGTTTTATTTTTACATTGCTCGACATTTACTCTTATCGGCATGGTTCGGCTTATACATATGTATGTACGTATGTGTGTGTGTGCGCGCATAGAATTGTATTTCTTTTATGTCAGTTTTATGGGAAACCATAAAAATGAAACTTAAAAGAAATGAAATTGTGTCGCGTACACTTTACACAAATCGCTTTGGTTAAACCAAACAAATCAAGTACTATGCATCAGCACCGCACATTGGCGATTTTTACCCATATGTCCGTAGGGCGAATGCGGTTTTCGATGCATGTCGTGGTCATGACCATATTTTTCTAATCCTTTTAAGGGCATTTTGGCATAAACACATTCATATTTTTTTGAAAATTTAAACCAAAAACATTGAAACTCTATTGGCAGACATGTACAGTCGAATCATTCGGAAATTCATCATATCTGCACGATTCGTACATTTCAGTTCACTTGAACTGCCCAATACAATTTTTGTGAGTGATTTTCCGATGCGGTTCAGAACACACAAGGCTCCGATTTTTTATTGAAATGTTATTATTGGTGCTTTGCGAGGGGAAGAATTCGAGATTCAAGCACCGAAATTCGCGTGAATTTCATAGTGATTCCCACACAATATAGATAATCAAAAACATAAAGTGATTGATTTATTTGAAAGTCGCTCATTATTTTCAAAAATTCCACGGGAAATGCGTTGATGCGAATTTTGAGGAATCAACTAAATTGCCTATTATCACACATAACAAAGGAAAAATCTCTTAGTTATCGTCCCATTTATTCGGGTAGTTTGAATTTGATTTATTGGGGCCGTGCATTGACGTCATCCCCTTGGCTTATTGCTCTTTGATTTGATATTTCTTTTATTCGATGCTTATGTACGATTTCGACATTGCGCGCAATTTTTTTTTTTTCAACAAATCCATATTTTTTTTATTGCTTCTTTCGAAATTACTGCCATTCAAGTATCATGTCACTGAGCACAAAATCTCGGGACGAATATATGAGATTAAATATTGGAGCAAATAAAAAGATCGCCTCAAATGTTTTTCCGCTTCGATTCTCGACTAGATTAAAAAAAATGCCAAGCCCAATACAGAATTTTGTCCGGCATAAGTGCACTTTTATTTCGCATTTGATGGATGTATGGGGCATTTTTTGTTGTATTTCTGTTTTTTTTTACTGGATATTAATTCTCGTTCTATTCGAGCGAATTTAAAAGGACATCAGCAACAAACGCACACATTTTATGAGTTCGCATAAATTGAACATCGACATTGACTAGTGAACTAAAAAAAAAGAATACAATAAATGTGCAATGCTCTCATGTGAACAAATATTCCCATGGCAATCCATAGAATATGTGTTCATTGTACGGCATTTTTCGGTTGTACCTTCTATTTTTCCCTTTTGCAGCATGTTCGCAAAATTGTGGTTTGACACGTCTGCAGGGCCAATGAAGGTTAGAAACACCGTTCGATAGGTACAACCAGAATGACCAGACGCCGACATAACATACACACACAAAAAATTATATTCCCATTGGTATTAAAGTATGCACAATCTATCTCAGACTTTGCACAAAATTGTTTTGCATTGTAGACGTCGACGTCCGCTTATCTGTATGTTGACGACTCGAAAGCATATCGACAGATGGCTGCACACAATTTATACGAGAAAAAAAATATATATCTCAGAACCAACCGAAAAATATCTTTCAATTTGATTCGAGTCGATTATACGGATTTTTGGCGTTAGCATCATCAATATTTGCTTAAGCCAGTTGCTGACCCATTTAATTCGGTTATCGTAATACCACCACCAACGATGCGAAACGAAAACAAACGAACAAAAGCAGAAGCAACAACAATAAAAATAAATCAATTTAATAAATTCTCAATACAGACAAAAGAGAGAGAGGGAGAGGAAGAGAACAAGAAAGATTTTGGAATGAAAAGAAAAAGCATAAATGAAAATGTATATACAATACGCGTTCAATGCTATAATCTGAATGATGGCGAAAAAGATAAAAGCGACCAAGTCTCGTTTATTTCATTTATATCATTTGCCGGGATTTTTATTATTTTTAGCTGTTGCTATAGATTGATGATCATTGTGGAATGGCGTTTTCGTCAGCATTAAGCACACTATGCACAGAAAAAGCAATACAAATAAATGCCAATAAAAAGCGCGCGCGAAAAGAAAGCAAACTCAAATAATTCAGCCTGCATACACACACAGTAAGAGAGACAGACACACACAATTGGTGTGCAACATATCGTGCGCCTTTTGGTCGCGTTTTTATATGGCGTGTAATATTCTTGAAGCAAACACATAAAAACTTGGAAAATAGTACAAATTATTTTTTATTGCATTTACAGCATAAATAATCGTATTTCTGTGAGTCAAAACATCAATTTATGGCTATTTAATGGTGGACATTTCTATAACGTTTGTCGTCTCATCAGAGAGAAAGAGTCCCTTTTCGATTTGTCAATGCTTTGTTCATTTCGAATGCTTTAATTGTGGCGTCTATATTACGTATGTTGTGCTCGTTTGTGCTTATGGAATATACATTTTAACTTTGTCTGGTTTATTTCACATTCAGTCTGTATTCGACCGCAATAGAATACCGCCACCAAACCGGAATGGACATTCATCTTTGGTAAATTTCTAATTTGTGTCTGAACAATTCCCAAGTTTTCGTGCAGGTTATGGCCAAAATGGGCCGTTTAATCGAAAAAACAAATACGAAAAATTTCAAGCTAAATATAATTAAGAAATGTTCTAACCCCATTACCTAATTACGACATTTCGGTTAAAGAGGCGAATGTGGCTCAAATGAATGAACCGAAACAAAATGCCGGAGGGACAGAGAGACGGGGCGACACCAACTTATACTATATATATATATACATATCGTCGGCTGAATGAAATCAGAATTTATGTTCGCCAAATGAAAACAAATGCAGACTTTGCTTAGGACTACACCACATGCGAAATGCTAAAACTCCAACGGAGTATACGTTCTTTCTTCCCAACATTTTCCGTCGTTTAGTTTGTATAAACTGATATTTACAACCAAAGCTGCATGGTTCAAACCTCAAAAATCAAAATGGAGAAAAATTGCACAAAATACTTAAACGAAAATTAAAATGTGTTTTCGAAATAGAATGTGTGTGTGTCGCGAAACCTCGGCTAGAACGAAGCCGATTTTAAATCCTTTTAAGGGTGTTTAGTATTTGTACGAAATATTATTATTATTATTTGTGTGCTTGTACAATATGTACATTGTACATAGAGTTTTTGGTGCACGGCCATTCTACGTCATTTAAATGTAAAATTTTATGTGTTACTCCTGTCTGGTGCGAAAGGATCACGAGCCATCGCATGTGCACCAACGAAAATTTCATTTTCTTCATACAGTTGTAACTTATTCTGTCTATTTTCGTCTAGCTGTCTGTGGGATGGTTTGGTGTGTGTTTTTGTTTTTTCCCTCAGCTAAAACCAGATGTTCATTCCGTCTGCACATGATATACGTATATGTAGTATGGGCAACGTGCGAGACACAGTATACAAAACATGCAATTTAGGCGCAGTTGACGGGAATTATGTTTCGTCTAACACACAAATACAAAACACATTCGCTCGCTCGCTCACTCCGACTTTCAGTCCTGTCTCTTTTTCCAACTCTTCATCCATTTACATTTGCTTTTGTATTTTAACAAGGTTTTTACTCAACAAAAGAACCAAGTTTTGTAGATTGCGTTTCGCTGTACCTTGATCTTTTCCGTCCCTTTTCTCTCTCGCAAGCTCTGTCGACCTCTCTCTCTCTCTCCCTTTCGTCGTTGTGTTGAAAAATCGATTCCGAATTTTCACACAATTTATTGTAATGCTACA
Source organism: Contarinia nasturtii (assembly GCF_009176525.2). Taxonomy (NCBI): domain Eukaryota; kingdom Metazoa; phylum Arthropoda; class Insecta; order Diptera; family Cecidomyiidae; genus Contarinia; species Contarinia nasturtii. The sequence continues at coordinate 3,175,377 of NW_022198157.1, read as the reverse complement.
ATATTTTCGTGGGCTAACACAATATCATATTTTGTGTCCGACACACTCAATCTGAATCCATTTGTGAAATATCGAATAAAAAGAGTGAAAGCAAGTTAGAATGTGAATGAAAACGTGGCATCGGAACATTCAAAAGCCAATTATGCAAACGCTTGCTATTGTCAAAATGGTAGCTTTGAGAATTGCTCGCACCGACAAAAAAGAAATGGGAACGAGAGCACAAACAAATATCGATCTGATTCGAAAAATACTGACTGACTGAAGTAGACTGCAATGAAAGGGCATAAAAGAAACATTTGAATAAACGGAAAATATTCGAAAGGAACGAAAAAAAAATAAGCTTCGTATTGATACCAATAGTCAAATGGATCGAAAAGATTTCGTTCTTTGCAGAGCGAAAATTTCCATAAAATCATTTTCATGTGTATTTGAGTTTATGTATTTGTAGTATACACACATCAATTTGAGAAGATGATGGCTGTGGTATTTGCATGGAAAATATTCACAAGAAATATGTGATCCCATTATCGTCATAAATTTTTCTTTAAATTCCAATTTACGAAGAATGATCGAAACGCATTCTCAAACCCAAGATATTCGAATATGGGCGACGATATCGAAACGATTATATCCATATAGAATCATTTCTAAATGTATATATTCAAATGCATTTTACATCAAAATACACAAAATCCAAAATATCTCTCTTATCGAATTGTTACAATGGCCCATTGAAATATCCATACATTACACATTACCAAGCGTGTCAATTGCTATCAGTAAATTTACATTTTCGACTAATGTTATATTGAAATTGATATCGTTTGTCAGACGATGAGACGATGTTGAAACGGTATGTCGTCGACTGATTTTCTGTAATGAAATGAATATGGTTGTGAATGTGGCAGTGCGGCAGTGCGAACAGTGTTCGCTTCTCAATCAGATGATACAGTGTTCGACATAGTTTGTGTTTAATGCCATTTCCGAATGTCGTATGTGGATAACCTGTTTGTGTTTGTCGACCGAATTGGCTTCATATTATCGAAATGTTTAAGCATCACAAGTAAATGAAATTTTCTTTGATCGTTTCACATTTCGGTCGATATATGTATGTGTGCTTTCCTCAAACGTAGCATTCGAAACATGTTCAGCGACAAAATTCCACTTTTCCACAGTAATCTATACTATTTTCACATTGTACAACACAGGAATCATGCATTTGAAAATAGCAAACGCGCCGCCGACACAATGTAACATACTTTGTGATTCTTTTTTACTTCTTTCCTTTCAAAAACATCAAATAGATGCTGCCTTCGAATTTTCATTGTTCTGACTCTTTTGTCATACAACTCATGCATGCGCTTGCAAATGAAGTAACGAACGCGTTACAAAACTTTGTTCGTGTCGTTGCCAATTTTAATGAAAAAGGAAACTTCACAAATTTTCACAAAACTTTATATTAATGTTGCCATGAACATATATGAACGAGGACAAGAAGAAGAATAAGGCGTGTGTCATAGTGTAGATTTTGTAAAGTTCATGATGAAATCTGAGCGAAGACGAGCATATAATAATATGATGTGCGTTTAATGTGCAATAAAAAATAGACATGATATCGTCGACCGTATTTAACGAAACAATGAAAGTCATCAACAATCGTCGAATTGCTTATTAAATAGTGTCGACAATTTATTATTTGAAAAGTCTCTTCGAGGTGAAAATGTAATTTATTCACCATAACGAGCGGCCACATGCACACACACACACACACACACACACATACGCACACGCTTATACACCCAGATACAATCTGTTCGATCACTTTGTAAATGTCGGGTCATTAATAAATTTTAAACTTCGCACCCAATGCACACAAAGTGACGAATGACAAGGACAAGATAAACACGAACACCAATCGAACATCAAAGGGTCTACCACTGTAAATATCTCTGAAATGACTAAAACGGTAAAATCGGGAGTTTTTTTTTTCGTTGTTTTTAAACTTTATCATGGCTGTTTCTAGTTCAAATAAAAATGTTTTCCATTTGTTTTGGAAGCTAATTTTTGAAACTTTATTTTTAAGTGCGCCAACATGATATTCGAAATGAAAACACATTCAAGCCATATTACAAAATGGATTTGTACACATATCGTATGCAAACAATTAAATTCACAGTTAAAAATAGTTTTTTCCATCTAAAGATACATTGTATATACGTTGCCTATGTTCATTGCTCGTATTTCTTTTTTGTATGTTCCTAACTACCCTAAGTTGTGCGGCTTCATCGAATTATGTGCATTTTCTGTAATTTTGTTTGTTGTGTCTTTCGGGTGTGCGGCGAATAGAGCGAGAAAAAAAAACGGTAACACTTTTGCGATCGAAAAGTGGAACGAAAAGTGTATAAATGCATAGTGATAATCTAAAGTGCTTTTCCTTCAAAGTGGAATATTCGCATTTTAAAATTGACGTTTCATTTGCATGATAGTGAAAAATGTGCAATTATACCTACTTGTAGTCATATCACACAGGCCCTGAATCGTTTGCATGCTCGTTTGAAAATGCCAACTTCAAAATCCAATCCACCCCACCATGGATAAAGCGCACAAACCGGCATGAATAAAAAAAAATGAAGAAGAATGAAACAACAATGAAATTGAAGAGAAAATCAACGGAACATACACACATCGTTTTGTACATGAACACACTTGGATTTCGCACTTGGGCGGGAAAATAACGGGATATTTACGTAATTCAAAGTAGTGAAGCAATCTTTACACATGCATACCGACATATCATCGTGTGCAAAACTAATTTAAAATGCAAAAAGTACAAAAGCGAATCTGTGAATCTCTCCTTTTGTGTATGTGTGTGTGTGTGTGTAGCACACTTTCGTTTAAATGAATCCTTTTGTTCGATTATGTGAAATGAATTTTTAATCAGGGCATCCACAAGACCTTTCAAAATTGATTCAAACAGGACAAGGAAAATCTAGTTGAAATCCACTTACTTACCGTGCAAATAACGTAAGTATCGGCCACGTCATTCACAGTTTAGTGAGTGAATAAAAAGTAGTGTAATTATTTAATTTTCCCAGATTAATTTCGTGGCCCAATTAGAGTCATGTAATGGGTTACGCTTGTGGTAAACACGCTGATATAAATTTGATGGAATTCCCTTTGAAATTGAGATTCGAATGAAGCCGTAATGTCGACATTATCCAGTAATTGAGTCGCATGTGGCAATATGCTCTTCGAACTTTAACATTCAAAATAATTGCCGAATTAAATATTTATTTCGTATTCTATCTATTCCCTTCAATCACTGACAACATTCATTCCGAAAAAAAATGTCACACTCACGCAAACTGGCTTTGGTTTTCAATTTTTTTTCTCTTTCTCTCCATTCTTCTGCTGTTCCGATTCTGCTTTTCATCGATTATTATCTTTATGCTTTTGAAAAAGTTACTTAATTTTTCCTCTATATAAATTCACTTTGTGCGGATATTAAAGCCATGAAGATGATTACGCCAAAGCTATTACAAGAAAAGAAACACAACTCCATTTGTAAAGTAAGATATTAGCTGGAAGAAAGTAATTTTAACTGATACTGCATTTGTGCAAAGCATCACTTTAATTATGCTCAAGGAAAATGAAGCTATATTCACTTGAACATCAATTCATTTCTATACACAAACAATGTTGTTATTTCCCATTAATTTTGATCTTAATTTCTTGATGTTGTGCTTGGTATTTTCCATTAAAAATTATTCCTCCCCCACTCACACATACACCGACATAAAAAAAACACACGAAGCAATAAGAAGGTTTAAGTAGTAAACCCCTTATGCATGGCTTGTCCGTCTTATCTCCATGCATATTTCATTAAACTTTATTTTTTTTCGGATGGATTTTTATTTGATAGTAAAAATTCATAAAAAAACATGGCTTGAATAGAGTTATTTCTCACCCGTTGTCCTTCATCACTCTCGGTCTATATTGATCAATTGACATGGTTAACAAGATTTTGGTTAGAATATTCTTTTTGGGTGAATCCATTTGAATTTTTAATCGTAAATGTCGATCGATCGCGTGCGGCCTGGGTTTTGTGCAAGTGTATGTTTGTTTTTACCGCTGGGCGTTCCTTTATTACCCATAAAACACGAAAAAGCTTGAGTTTCGCTGAAACGACAAAACATTCACGATGCTGTTCGTCGGTTACCATTTCATTTTCTACGGTATTTTTGTTTTCAGAGAGGGTATCATAAATATGTGTGTGTGTGTGCATATCAAATGTAGACATTTTAATTTGATATTTTTTCGGCGAGAAACTTGTGAAACCATATTTCAGCCGGGGCGAAAAAAAACGAGAGTCTTCGGTCGTCTGTGCACAATGTGCATTGACGGTTTACATATTAAATGTCATAAAATGTGCGAAAACAACAAACCCGACAAGCAAACAGGATAAATGTAAAGAACAACGAAAAAATGTGAATCTCGAAGCATTTTTATAAGCTAAATAATATTATGAAAAAAGTTTTCATCAGTAGAAAGTATAAAAATATGCACAAAAATATGCTTGCTTATCACTTTTTGTTGAAGCTTCTGTCTGCTTTTAAAAAAAGAATTCAATTGAAGCGATGAGAGCGAGAGAGAGAAAGAGGAAGAGAGTAAAAAAACATAGAATGATCAAAGTAATTTGGTGTGCGGTGAGGAGGTGGCAAAAAATGCAATGTAACATGAGTAATACGAGTGAAAAAAATTATTAAGTGCTAAGTAAAATCTCTTGTCTGCGTATTTTCTAAAGAAGCGCTCTTCGGATTTCTCTTCACTCACTCCGTCACTCACAATTTACTACTGCTGTTTTTTTTTTTTCGAAGCTTTTGTGCTGTGCCTTTTGTTTACTGCAATTTAGCTAAACCGAACACTGCACTAGATATATACAAAGAATGCTCTCATTGTTACACACCGATGCGAACGACTTTTTATTTGGGTGAGGAAAAAAGAAATTCTCTAGCTAAGCGAGAGTGAGAAAAAAAAGCATTGCATGTGTGCTATGATAAAGTGATTCCATTTCGTCTTTGATGCACAGACAAAAAAAAAAATCCTTCGCCACAGTAACAAAAAATAAAAGAAAAATCGTTGAGAGTGTAAAATGAAAACCGCCGCCTTTACTCATTGCCAATTTTTTTTGCTGGGTAATTTAAGTGTGCATGTAATGAATGGCATGCAAAAAGAAGACAAAAGATAACATTAATTTGGAGAAAATATGCAGAGAAAGAGAAGAGTTAAGTGCCTACGTACAACATGCGCTTGCTCGCCCGCCCTTATCTCAAGTGAAAAAGCAGCATAAAAAAATGCCGATTTTTGCCACCAAATCAGGCTGCCTTGGTTTTATGTTACACCGTCGTTGCTGCCCTGACTGCAATCTCGCTATTTCAGTCAATTAATCATTGAAATTTCAACGGATAATTGTTGAAGACAATTGATATGCGTCCGCAAAATATAAATCAAATTCAGCCAACAGATAAATTTGAAGAAGCTCCATCATCATCATCATCATCATCAGTTGTATTGTATTTGGCTATCCATTAGATGCCATTTTTCATGAAAATGAAAGATCAATCGTCATGACGTTGGTTTTTTTTGTTCACCCTCCTTTCTCAAGGGGTGTCCATCGCAGAGACTGCTTTTCGCCTAATGCTCCAAATTAATGGCATCTCTTTAGATGGATAATGCAAATCCAGTTTGGTGAATTTTGCAATTTCTCTAATTATTTTGACTTGTTAAATTACGTAGACCGAGCGAATGAGATTCAGCGTTATGGAGCGTAGAAAAAAATCGGTACAACGTAAGCCGTTCTCGTATACGGGCTCATTAAGAGCCATCATTACATCTATCTGCTTGCCAATTAAAGTGTTATTACATGCCATCTACATGTATGGACGGCCATAAACGATTACACACATTGCTGTGCCTGCCAAGAATGAAGGGTGAACCAAATGTGGCGCGTTCGCATACGATGCGTGTATATGTGCAGCAGTTCGGCATTTCAAATGTGCATTGCATAGAACCCCATGAAATGTGGTTAACGAATTACGTTGTCAAATGGTAGCTCATGATCCCATTCATTTCTCTGCGATATTCATTTATACGATTGTTTGATGGGTTAGCTCTCGTGAATGCGACGGAAAGGGAGAGCGAGAGAAAAATATCTATCATTAAAAATGTCTATCACATTTTAGGTGTTGGCGACAATACAATGGCCGAGCATACGAAACCACAATCAAGTCGACTGCATAAAGTCTGTTCATTTTTCTGTCAGTATCATTGCTATTCATGCAATGCACTGAAATGAATGGTGATGCGTGCAAACTATATTATACGCATCCATATAACACGCTCAACTTGGATTTTGTATCGATTATTATGGCCTGCTCCCAATTCAGATAAAAAACCATTTGAATGTTGGGTGCGATTGTGTGCAGATGCTGCAAAATAGCACCCATTCGCATTCAATGTTTTACGCTTGCCATTTATGTGTGTTTGTGTGAGTGAGTGAGTGTGAACACAGACCCACCTATCCTTACTATAGCTGCCATTTTGAGTTAGTGTATCATCGTGTCTCGTTTCACTCTAGCAAGCAATCAGCTGTTTTTAGTATGTCACACTTACAATTATTCGTTATTCGCAAATATTTTGTGTCTAAACGATGAAAATTGCTTGCACACATTGACAAAGCGGTTTCACAAAAGTGTCTGTGTTTGTGTCTGTGGCACGGGTGAATATGATTGAAAATTGTGCTAATCCCAACACGTGAAAACTCCAAAATCAACTTTTCAGTGAAAAGCCATTTCGATAAAAAGCAAACACAGACACACAATTGCCGCTGGTAATGGTTATATATGCCAAACACATGCAAAATTGTGTCGCATAACAATATTTGCGTTCGTATTGTTCGTAAACGCCAACATCATCTCGTCGGTCACACATATTTGATGTGCCATTCCCGTTTTGTTCACGCAGAAAATTCAGTCATTTGGAATTCCACATTTCGCATACAATCAAAGACCAGACAGCACAGAATTTTCTTTCAGAGTGAAATAATACGAACCATACATAGAAAACCAATAAGGGCGTTTGATGCTTATATTTTAAATATTCACGATTAGGGGTTTGCTTTCTCAAATTTCATATAAATTTCGATTGTCGGCATTGCTACGACATTTTCAAAGTTATTTCGTCTCTTCTATATGCCATACTAATAATGAGAAATGAACGAAAGAGAATTGGAGCAAGACTCAATGTCAATTTTTATGGTTGCCGAAAAGGATTTTGTCAAGCCCATTATACTTAAACCGTACATTATATATGGCGTATTCAGCATATCTATTGTGTCTGGCTCTGCTTCAAACAGATGAAATCGAGAAAATTCGATACTTTTTCACATTTTGTCTGCATGCTCCGTTGATTGTAATGGCAAGTAGCAGAGATGGAAGTGGAATGAGCGATGTGGTGTCGTCTAAACCCGATTTGCCGAAGCCAAATATAGGTTCGGGTTTGATAAAGAGCTCGTTAAAAGGGAAACACATTCATTTTCATTATCAGATTTAACTTCAGTTGCCGCTTTTCAGACATATTTCTTCTCTATACTCGAAATATGGCAAGCACTTTATAAAAATTCACCGTCAATTTCATGTGCAGACAACGTTGAGCATTCTCAATGTGATGAAGACGACGGCAACGGCAACGACGACGATGACTACGACAACGAAGGTGGTGGAGGCGGCGGTGACGATGGAGATGCTATTCGAAACGCACGTAGTAACACGCCAGTGTCTGTGTGTGGTTGTTGCGCCATATTATATACGGGCCAAGCGTTTATTGAATGGGTGGCATTGCTACTGTTTGTGCCCGATGCACATTTATATCATTTTTTTGCGAATGTGGTACAAAACGATACACACTGCTTTTGAATTGCGAAAAAAAGAATGGTAGACGCTCGAAAATCATGCCATTCGCAGCTAACCGAAAGACACAATTGCAAAATATTCACCCTTCACAATCATTCTGAAAACCGAAACGAAACATGAAATGAAAAAAAAACGCACACACAATTCCAAATGTTTTGCAGTTTTGAGAGTACTGCCCCAGATTTTATTGATTTTTTCTCCGTTCATTCTGTCTGCACCCTGTGCTCCACTGTCTGTGCTTCCATTTCGATGTTTTTGTTGGTGGTGTTGCTGATGCTTATGTGTTACAATTATGGTATTATTTTGAATCTTTTCTCCCTTTCTCTCCCTGTGCTGTGTCTTTCTCAATCGTTTTTTCTCGCATTTGCCTAATAAATTACAAAGTTTATTTGCTCATTTCGTTGCATGCAGCATGGATTTGTGATTAGAGCAATATTTTGTGCTGTCGTTACAGGACGCTTTATTTATGTGCAATTTTTTTTTTCGAATTTATATCACTTTTCGCTTTGGTCTGTTCCAGTTAAGGGCCATCATTTTCACTAAATTATCATTTCATGTCATTGAAATTGGGGAACATTGGGATAAAAAAGAACTTCTTTTTTGCTACTATGCAAATGATGTATCTCAAATATCGCATAATTGTATATTCATTTGAATCAATTTTTCGTAAATGTGTGTGTGTTTGCGTAAACCCAAATATTCGTTTCAATCCTTTTGGAAAAAATTCTCTTATATAGAAAAAATCCGGCAAAAAAAACACTTGCATCTTTGAATAAATTGGTAAGAGTGGCAAATGTGGCACACTGTCTGTGCTTCTCTATGTGTGCAGACGACTGAAACGAATGGAATGGACCAGTTATGTTCCTTTCAGACTTACCAAATAATGAATCATAAAAGGCACACACACACAAAATAAATAAATAAATGAAAATGGCTGGTGAGCCTTTGGTCTGATTTAATAAAATTATTTGGCTTGCTTCTGAAATTGCACGCACGAGTTAAGCATATATAACCATATTATTTATGTGAAAAAATCATTTGCGATTTTCGTGTGCAAGTTTCGGGAATTTCTCTCTCTCTCTGTCCTCTTTCCGTTGGTCGACTATTAAAACTGCGATTTTATTTTCTGTTAGACCAAAAACGTGCCATGCACATTTTTATAAATTAAATAATAAAAATAGACTCCAAATAGTTCACGTTTCATAGAATGCGCTCACACTTTTTTTTCATAAAGGAAATGGTAAAACTGTATTTTTTGCTGCTTATGACATTGCACGCGTCGAAATGACAGCTCTTTTTTCACAGCCGCCGGATTAACCCACTGAAATATTGTACAGTACATTTACCATGAATCAGCTGATGGGAAATTTTTTCTGTTCGCCGCAAAATAGTGGCACAATCTCTTTTTTCTCTCTCTCTCGTCAACCAGGAAAAAGACTGAAACTGAATTTTCCTCTATCCATGTTTGCATCACGGAGGCATGTTTAATATTAAGTGCTCGTGCTGGTCTCTCTTTGTTTCTTTCCGGAAATTTAATTTTAAAAACGTTGCCTTGTTATGCAAATAAAAGTCAATATCGTACGAAATACAGCAACAACACCAACAACGATGTTTTATGTATCGATTCGCAGGAAATGTAACGAGCGAATAGATTGCCAGCCCGTGACCCAACAATGTCGATGTGCAACGCTTTCATAATATAGAAAAATTGGGGCAAATTCGACATTTTTTCGTCGTTTTTCCGATTGTTTTTTTGCTGCCTTTCTTCACCTCAGTTGCTCGTAATTTTCTCCCCCTCTCTCTCTGCCCATGTATTCACATACACAACAGTGCATATGCCGGTGTTTTTTTTTACAAATTTTTGCACCGTTGTCAACGGGAGCGCCGTGCGCAAATCACGTTGATTGCTCCGTTTCACTCTCGCTCGTTCGTTCACTCACTCCACATTCATAATATGTATATTTATGGTCGTGTGATTTTTGCCAATTATCTTGGACAGTTTTGTGCATATATTTTATTTTTAGAGCATTTCACTCAATTTTACTACATGTATTCCAAATGGGGTTGTCACAGGCGGCTGTGAATGAATATCTCATTTTAGTTTTTTTCGTATTGTATTGAAATTTGCATAAAAATAGACATACAACCATCGCATTGTTACGTAATGTGTTCGAGTCCCAATAGTGAACGAGAGAGAAGGACAGAGAGTTCGAGTAAGAGGGAAGGAAGGATCGGTGTCACTCACAAGAGAATTGCCATGGAACATAAAAAACATAAAAAAGCAAATAGCCAAAATAGAGCTTAAATATATAGTTAATCAAATGAATTTTATGTCACTTTCTGGGGAATTTCCTTCGAAATAGGAGCAAAAAACTTTTGTTTTCCGCTATAAACGATATCGTCCCTAAAAAAATGTTATTTCGAATGGATTAATATTTGAAAAATTGCATAGCTTTTGATTGCGTTCTTTTTTTTGGCATTTTCTATTCTTTTTTTTTTCTATCTACCTGCCATATTTTGATTGTATACATTAAAAATGGAAAAGAAGAGATTGTTCGATATAACTCACACTTGAATTGAGTGTTTTGATGGCAATCAAGGAAAAAAAAAAGGTCAGAGCAAGGTAGACAGAATCAAATGTAGAAGAAAATCGATGTTATAAATAAAAATGTGAAATTTAATCAAGAGAAATAATTAAATGCACGTGACCCTTTTTTGCCTTTTTGTTTTCTTTTTCTCTGTCAAATTGAACATGAAACTTCATCAAACGAAGCGACTGAATTGAAAATGAAATCGTGTATGTTAGAACAAACAAGCCCACATATATTATTCAATGGCAAAAAGATGTTTAAGATTGCGATACACGTATTTATTTTTCTTTTGTTCAAAGCACAATCGCTTGTCGCTGTGATTAGAATTATTTTTCAAATGCCATTCAACATAAACAACAATAAGCGAAAAAAAAAACACACATATAAATTTTCAAATTGAATCGATCAAGCATTTTGCGAGCGCATGATAAAATCAACAGATTCGCAAACGAAAAATGTATGAATCGTGGTATTTATGTAAATTGATTTTCTCCTTTTCTCTGGCTCTATTCGTCGGGAAATTCGATTTCACTTACATAATACATCCGACATGTCGTGGGAGAAACGAAGACACGGAAAAACCGTTGAATAATCAAAACTCTTTTGGGTAAATACGCATCGAATTGAAATGAACCGGTCTCATTGTGTGATTTTAAGCGGAATCGTCAACTCAATTCAATGGTGGAATGAAAGGCAACCAAATGTAAGCAGGTTTCTTATATGTAGAAGAAAAGAAATAAAAATATATATATTGAAATATATCAAATCGATTTATTTTTCTAACGTTATTGCGTGAAGTATGGAAAAACGTCATCGTGCTAGTGAAAGCGCCGACCAATTGATCCAATCGATTTGTATATATATTTATTTATGAGTTTCGTTTTTACTTTTTTTTACTGTGTGCATAGAAAAACGTCAAACAAATTTTCATATCGATGAACCGAACGCAATGCATACAACGGAATAAGGAAAAAAAACTGAAACGAAATGGAAACGAAAACTTCACCATCAAAAAGGAATAAAGCAGAGGAAGAAGAAAAATGAAAAGCAATAGAGCTATTTTACTTCAAACACAGAACGAATCGAAGAAAAACGATGACGATGAAAGAAACATTTGGAAAAGAAATGTGATCTTGATGAAGAGAGTGGCAATATATGATAATAGGGCTCCGTGAAAATTGAGAAGCTACAAGCACCCATACCTATCCATTCAACTCTTAAGAAATATAAGAGGATTTGCTAACTAAACATTTCAAGCATTAACTCAACAGCGAATGCAACCCCTCCCGTAATGGCAGCGCCAAATTCAATTTTCAAATTAAATATATTTAAGCGGAAACAGAGTTGGTGGCCTAAATTCACTTCCATTTTTCTCTCCATCTCTCCTCGCTCTTCAATCGAACACCAAATTGAATCGAGGTCACACTGTACCAAATAAAATTCCCATAAAATATTTCGATTTTCAATTTAAAGGTTCATCGTATAGATGTATTTACAATTGACATGCATACACGCAAGAGTCGTATTCGTTTGAATGATTCAAGTGTGGTGCAAAGTCTTCGATGATGTGAATATTGGCTTCGGGAAGGTTATTAAAATGATTAATGGTCTTATTCGCGAGAGGGAAAAGCACATAAAATTACAACGATATTTGCAATAAAAACACACATTCATTGGATCGGCCCGGACGTACGTGCATCCTTGAGAGTTGTCAATGGGGTGATTGGGTGAGAATGAAACATAAGCAGAGAAAATCTCTACATGTACTTGTTTATTTTCAAAAACCAAAGCTCGTAGTATTAGTTCCGAAAAAATGGCCCTGTGCAAAGTGACAAATTGCATGAAATCGATGGGTATACATGAAAACTGTCGCTTCTTTGCTAATGTTTGTATTTCCCGTTAGGTTTATTAAATTCAGTATCACGATGCGATTTATTTCATTTACGAATGGTTTAATGTATAAACATGAATTGAATACCCGAATTTGAAATTCATTTCCTGGAGCTCACAAATTCGAAGACAGCGTGATCAATTCCATTTCAATGACAAGCTGCTTCGTTGCAGCTAAATGTCAATTAGTAAAGCATTTGGACTGGTTGTATATTCAATGTTTTTCTCATTCGTTGAAAATTCAATATGAATTTCAAATTAGTATCAGCTGAACGAAGCACACACACCTCGCAGCGTTTCACAAGACATCAAAGTATAATTAACGATTGCAATTTGTTCTTTTCGCCGGTTGTTGTGTTTTCTTTTTTCGCTCTATCTATCTTTCGGACTCACTCTTCCAGCCTGTCATTTGCGAGCAATCGAAAGTGTTTGATTTAATGTAAAATCCATTTTACCGCCACTTCTTCAAGATTACGTTAGCTATCAATCTTACTTTGGCTGCAAGCCACAGAACGGTTCATTCTGTGCCAAGGCAATCGATGGAACATACAGCAAAAAGTGAAGCCATGTCAAAGAGAAAAGGAAAAATTAAGCGAAAGACATAAAACACACACATAGAGAGAGATCGAGAGAAATAAATAGAGAAAAAAAACGGTACAATGATGATCGATTAATACGTGAATGTGAGCATCTAATGAGAACGATGAGGAGAGGATATTAATTAATTATAGGCAAAGTGAATTGTTCACTTCAGCGTGAGCATGAGCTGCTCGCCAAGTATTGAACTTAACTTGGCGACGGATGAAACAAGACACATATAGCCACATTGAAATGAAGACGATCTTATGTCTGAGCTGTGGCTTTTTTATTCATTCAAGCAGACTGAATTTTCGCATAAACACAAAAAGTTCGGCATGAGCATCGACTGACAAAAAAAAGGATAGACAACAGCAAACAAACGAGAAAAAAGCAACGAAATTCAACATCGTACACCATTTCTGTGGAGACGGAAGCAAATAAGAAGATTTTTGCCGACGATTCGCGAATTTAGTTAATGATAAGAAGCTCACCGCCATCATTTGATGGTGATGCGCCGTTCTGTTGCTGTTCTGGTGTTCTGTTTTGTGGGTCTGTGTTTTTTTCCAGTGTGTTTTATTTGTGTGTACAGTGTATACATTGCTTGTTTATATTCATTCTCATTGGAATTTGTGCTGTGTTTCTCTTTGGCGCTTTTGCTTGTTCATGTCACACACTGTGTTTTTTTTTTCGTATATGAGCCTTGTCATGTCTTTTCTCATCTTCAGCAACGGCGAACATACAAGAAAATATATATTATTTTGCTTTTGATTAATTATTTTTAGCTGCGCTGCTGAAAGAATACACATTCAAGAAAATACCAACGATAAAACGTTGCCATCGATGTCATGTACATTCAGGTTCTGGCTTGGTATATATTTCGTGTTTGGTGTCGTTTCATTATGGAGTACGAAAGGAACAAAAAAAAAGACGGTTGGTTTTCTTTTTTCTTACTACCGCAATAGTAAGTGAGAGCAAAGAAAATGAAGAAGGAGAAAATAAGTGAGTGCGACGGGCGCACTCTAGTTAAATACGATCGATAATTTTCTCGAAACGACAAAATGGAATGCATAACGTCGAATGCTCTTTTTCGTCGATCTCATTCATATTTTAAAGTGTTTAAACACTTGCCATAAATATTGGCACGCGAAAAAACATCGAAAATTATAATTAAAACTCTCTCGTTCTCTAGCACTCTCTCCAACTCTTTCGCACTCTCTCTCTCCGTCTCTACTCCGTTTTCACACGCTCGTTTGCTCATTCAATATATATTTTTTTCGTGAATTTTGCCCTCTGAATGCTCTGTCGTTTTATTTGATTTAATTTTCTCCAGTACAGCGCCGAGCATATTGTATTGTTGGTACTGTTTTTTGAGTGTGACGTTTTACGGTGTGTGTTTTTTATTCGTCTTCTTGCGAAAATTCGCTGCTTGCAAATGTACATTTATTTTGATGATGATGATGACGACGAAACGTACACCCCAAAAAAAAACGACAAATTTCTCCGCAATGCAGACGTTTCGCCTCAAAACAAACAGTGTATGTTGTGAAAAGGCAACAGAAATCAATGTTTATACATAATGATTCGTCGAATGATAGCTATAAATTTAATGTTACAAAAAGAATATATTATATATACAACAACAATTGACAACAAAAGAGCCTCGTTAGTAATGTGATTTTTTTTTCGTTATTGCTGTTGTTCGATATGCGTTGGTTCGTTGTACCAATGTATCGTCGCGTTGACAATATAGTCAATTTTTTGTTTAATCAGGTAAAAATTGGCGCTTTTGAGGAATGTCACGATTATTAAAATAAATTTTCCACGTATCTAGCATCAAAAGACTTTTTGACGCCAAAGTTAAATGTATATAATAAAAAACGGTCCCTTTTAACGACAAATCACATGTCAACATAATCACAGCACAGTTAAATTATGTTCGAACTTGATAGGAGAGAGAGAAAAAAAATGTGTCAATTGCAGTTGAGTATCGTGACATTTTTTTTTCTCTTCATTCGTCAAACTCGCATCCGATTCGGATGATCAAGTTTGACATAATTTAAATTTACATCATTAATTATTATGGCGTTTGGTGAGAGTTGTTGATCTGGAATTTCAGCTCGGATGCCCTTGACTCTATCACTCACTCGTCATTGTTTGTATGAGCAAAAAACATACATGTTCGCTGTGTATGTGTGCAAATGTGTAAATGGATGTACATGTGCGTAATGAATAGCTCGATTATATGTCATGTAAATTAACAAAATATTAATTGTTTATGTAATGAATGGCATCGGGAATGAGTATTAAATTTTCATTTCCATTTCTTCATGTAATATTTATCCCGATAAACTTCCGACTGTCGAAAATAGCGTAGTCGTTGTCAAAATTGTTGTGCGTAGGCATAATACAATTGAATTTATATGATGCTGCTTCATATTTGTTTATATTTAGGGCAATGCTCATGACGTCACGCATCATTGCTAGTGGTTTTAGTTTGTCGGTTGAAGGTTAGAGAGTGGGTGAGATAATTTGAGGTGGAAAAAAATAATGAGGACGCTACTTTTAACTTGTTCCTTCCCATTCTCGTGAACATTACATTTCTCTAATTAACATCGTTATTACATCGAAATCTATACCAATTATCGCTTTAAATGTATAAAATGTTAAGCTTAAGCATATACATTGTATATACATATCGTAACAGGATCAACAAAACCACGATGCCGCCGCCGCAATGTCGTATTTAAACTAGCATCCCCCATCATCATTAACGATTATTATTATTATCCACGATATTGTTGTTATCGATGCTGTTGCCGTTATACTACATCAGTCGCCCGCTTTTCATCATCGCCGTTGTCGACGTTGCTGTTGAGATTCAGGAATGGCGGTCCCAAAGAAAATGCGATTCATTTGTAAATCATGCTAATATTACAATCGTTCAATTCAATCTCTCTCATTCTCGGTCGCTATCTTGGCACGGGAGTGTAATGTTGTGTACAAGATTAAGTGTTCTATTTCATATAGGCGAAAAACGTGGCTGAATCCAAAATCGAAATAATCATCATTCCTATCATTTATCATTCTGAAGTAAGTGTACGAGCAGTACATTGTGCAATTTGTTCGGCTTTAGTTAATGTATTCATTTTCAGTTTTGTATGACATGATTTCCATTGCTCCGCGATTTGAAGAGTCTCGAACGAGTAAAACGAGTTCATTTAAATGAAATAATAATGGCAAGAGTTCGTTTTTTTATCGATTGTTTTACCTCTCACATCGTGATAATAGCGTAGCGTATTTATTTGCGTTGTCCTAACTACTCTTATAATCACTCGACGTGAAAGCATACACTCTTGGCATTTTACAACAAAATATTTCTGTATGTACAATTGAATGACAAGTACATCCAATAAACAGTATTTTCAAATATAAATCATTTATGAATGTGAGCTGTATCACATTGAAAGTACAATTGATCTGAATGACTCTTCGTTCTGAAATAAACTCATTTTCGAACATCGACCACATCGATTTATAAATCGATTTGATACACATTTCCCTTTCGAAAGAATTGTTTTCGATTTTAATATTTAATGAGATTCGCTCGGAAGTACATCCGAGTAATTTGTGTGTCGTTATGTTTCATTTCACCACTTTAATTCATAATTGAATGAAACAAATGTAAAAAAGAAAAAAAAATTAGCGACTAATGAAGAAATGGGATTCAAGGGAGTACCGTGCAGTGTTTTCAACATTGTGTGAGTTTCATTTTTCCGAGAGTGAAATTTCAAATTTGCAGAAAATTCACTTAATTGGTATGTGAATGCGCGCAACGGGCAAATGTTGTTATGTCTGTAACATCATATTGTACCACAAAATGTGTGCTCCGCTGTCTGCTGTTTATTCTATTTTCATCTGAAATCGGAAACGCTGTGTCTTGTACACTTTTTTTTAATTAAATACATCCAAACCGAGAACAGCACGTATGCGACGTTTTATGTGCTGCTGAACCAATTTACAGTCGACAATAAAGAAAGCACTTTTGCGCGTCGTACACACACACACCCACACACCGTATAATCAATGGCACATGCTGAATGTTCTATATATTGGAATTTAATTCTAAATGATTTAATTGTGGCAAACAACATTCGTGCACATTTCAGGCACACACACACAGAATATGTGATGCAAATGGATCGAATAAACATGAAATGATAAAGTTCACAATCCATTTGCGCAAAACGTAGATTGTTTTTTGTCTCTGCGGCAATGGCCGAACAGAAAACGGTTACGTTTACCAAATATTTGAAATTAAAATGTGTGCACAGTGCAAAATGTGTGTTGTTCCAGACATAAAGATAAACGTGCATATATTACGATGTTCCAGAGAATTGATGATTTTGCTACTTTGTGACGATGACAAATTTATTGGCGTCAGACTTTGAACACATAATGAATTTTCGATGCATACGCACATTGTCAATAAATACGGTTTGAGATGTTAAAATTGGCGTTGTGCGTTGGCGTGTTATTTTCATACGATAAACGTCTCGGCTTATATTGAATGTCAATAAAATGTGATGATGGTCTTTAAATGCGTTTAAGCGTCAAACAATATGATACGATGGAATGTTATTCGCGCCCATAATTCCACCCAATAAAAATACAATCTCTTTCTCTAATTAAAATAAAGTCCCGAGCTTTTATTGCACCAACAATATTACGCACAAAACAGAAATTACTTTTTTCATTTGTGAGAGGGGCCAAGAACACGTGCATATTTTATGCATTCTTTTTGCCATTGAGACAGAGGCAGACATATCACAATTTGATTGATGAATTTTTCATTTTGGGAATTGCATATTTATGGCCATCATACTGCGCCATGATTCAAAGCGGCCGCGCTTTTGAGGATGCGAAAATGCTTGGCTGGCTGTCACTGAGCCATTTCGGCCGAATGTCAAATTGAATAAAAACAAATTATTGCGACACTGGAAATATAATGCGCACGTGATTATTAAATGAAATTTTTACGTTTGACCGTAAAAGGAAATTAAACATAAATCCATAAAAGAGTGGCGGTACATGTATCAGTTGGCCTGTCACATTGCGACGAACATTCTGTTTTTTTTAAAAATATATTATATTAAAATCCCATTTGAATGAATATATTAAATTATACTTAACGTGGGGGATGCAATTTTAATTTAGGCATCGTTTCGCTTTTACGAATTTTGGAGCGCAAACATAAAACGTTTTTGTGTAGCCGTAAATCGATTTCGCTTGAAATGTGATTTATGAAATTGTGGTTGACGCAAATGCTGTTTTTGTTTCACACACGTGAGTATTTCTGCTTATTAAACGCATTATTACCAGTAAGTTTTTTGTTGCTATTTCAGGTCGTTCCATTTATAAATTTTGAATTAAACACACGTTGGGGTTGAACATGCATTTTTTCCTGCAAAAAAAAAACACACACACTCACATTATGTCAGCTTCCGGCATTTATACACAAAGGATTTGAATTGTGGGCAAAAAAGTGAAATCAATTTGCGTAGACTGATGGAACGATCCCAGCGAGAGTGTGTGTGTGTGTGTGTGAGAGAGAGAGAGAGAGAGAGAGAGAACACAATTGTGTTGCATCAATATAGATTAATATAGATTTTCACAATGGATGAACGGGCCAATTCAAATACCGATTATTATCCCTCATCATGTATATCGATGCCTTTTCAACTCAATAATTCCCCGCTCAGCTAAACATATCGTCATCATCATAATTGTGGTGATAAAAAGTCGTTTTTCTCTCTTCGCATTTTCAAAAAGGTCAATTGACCTTTTTAACGGCTATGGCAGATAGATTGCATGATTTTAATATGAAAGCAAATGTGTGATGGATGGAGATATAATTGAACCGTTTGATGTATACTCAAGCTTAGTTAGTCCCTTCGGAAAGGATTCTGTGTAAGATGCTTTCATCGATCCATATTTTTTTTCTTTCCATGCATGACTTGAAATGTGTAAAGTGTTCAAAATTCGTGTGTTTTTTTTTGGTAAACATAAGCACAACAACCTAAGTCCATTTTTATTAAGTTTTTATTTTCGTGTGCCGAATTAGAATGCATCCGCTTTTTTGAAGAGCGTAAGGAATTCATTGTATTCCGAAAATGTATACTTTACACTCAACAAAAGGGTATCTCGTTGACAATAGAGCTGCTTTGCATTCATTTCCGTTCATTGTAAATTGTCAACTCATTGTTGGGATGCACTATATTGTATTACAATGTGTGAGTTTGTGTGTGTGTGTTCAGATCTGTGTTGGCCGTGTAACAAAGAGAGATTTAGACAGATTGAATGCGAACGAAAAGAGCTTCGTAACTTATAGATTGTCTCATTTTATCTGTGTAACCACAACATGAATGGCGTTTTTCTCTTCGTCTTTGATTGAATACCAGCTTGGTTCACCGCTTGTATGCGGTTCTTTTGGATACTAAACAATTTTTTCTTCTCTTTATTTTTCCAGGTATCGGATTACCGCATGGAATTTTGGATGTCTCACATCAAATGGTCCAATACCCAACGCAAGTTCTTCGTTCTCTCTCTCTCTTCGTCGGCTTTCCAATTGGGCTTTGACAGGAAAAGCTTTCATTTATAATAATTTATATATTAATAATCTTTGGAATGGCGTATATAGTGGTGAGTGAAGGGTTGGTTTTATCAGAATAACCGCAAATATACATAAATAACGATGTGTTGAAAAGTGACGGTAAGATCGGTGCAAACTTTGAACAGCATCAATGTGCCACTCCATCATTCGTGCCTTTTGATCACATATATTCAAATTTTCGTCTATATACAGCACAATCAATTGTTTCATTGTGCAAACAAAGTAATCAGGTTCACTTTATTTACCTCAATGCTGTCTACGTTCTGGCCAAAAGTATTTTTGGTTTTGTTTTATGCGAATCGGTTTGAGACTGCCTTTTTCCCAAAAAAAACGAAAGTTATTGAATAAATTACACAAAGTCTTGTGTTTCACCAGTTAAATCGGCTTATATTTTCCATTTTGTATTTTAGTCTTCATTTTCTTATTCTGGTTTTTGTGCAATGTCAAATCAATGGCACAAAAGATAAGAGCGTCTCGTGCATTACTTTCGTTTGACGGTGTTTCTTTTTCGGCAAGTAAAACAATACATCAATAATTAATTAAGTACGCGGTATGTGTGTGTGTGTGTGTTTTTAATATAAAAGGCGACCGGCTGTACTTACACTTAACGGCTGTGCGCGCGCTAAGGTTTCGTATTTCTTATTCTTTAAATAATAAATCGTTCGGATTGTTGGATGGAATAAAGAGAATCAAATGACGAGTTTGAGTAAATATTGTCGATTCGTCTGGCAAAATCGGCCTTTTATAAATGGATTGATAATTTGACATTGAAATTAAAAATGTTCAAAGTGCAATTTGTCTTCGTTGACTGCATTTTGCTGACGTTTGCCGTTTTTCCATTGGGAAAAAAACGATGTAATTCACTCGCTTTTTGCTTTTTATTTCGATTTAATGAATGTTATTCTTTTGAGATTTTTTTGCTACCGCTCTCTTTCGCTCTCTCCCCGCGCTGTTATGAAATTTTCATCCTCTCAATCATGTGTCATGGTTCTTATTTTTCCATCAATTTTTGCTTGCTACAAACTTTTTTTTTATTTCAATTTTCAGCAATTAATCAAAAAGTGCAAAAAACGGTAACTTACCAGTTGAAAATTGATTTTATCTCTGTCTCTGGCAATGCGTTCCCAATGGGTTTTCAATCTGCAACAAAAGAGAAGAGAACGAAATTTTTTAGATGGAAATATGATTTATCTTATTTCAAGTTTTCGATTTTTCGATTTACAAGTATATAACAACAAGCAGAAAAAATTGATCAAAGTCTGATTCAATTCCACTGCAGGTAGAATGTAGATGGAAAAAATTCAATTTGAATGGAAAAACTGCAATTTTGCTGATAAACCGAATAAAAATGAAATCTATAGAAAAGAGCCTTCAGTGCGTCACTTGTGGTTTTGGTTTTGGTAAAATTTAGTGAAATTGAGGTGGTGTTATTGCAAAAACAACTCGAACCCGATTAGTTTTCAGTGGCATTGAAATGATATTGCACGAATACACACCGATTTTAAACCATTTTGATACGGTTATTACATTTTAAGTTCATTTATCAATGTTTAATGCAATTATTACTCATTATCACCCATTTATTGTGAGCGCTGTATGTACGAGTGTTTGTGAATTTTCTTCCGTGTTTTGGGATTGTGTTGTCGTGCGACCATATATTATCCCAATTTTTCAATTACACCAAAGCCATTCATCAATGTAGTTACTTGTTACCAGTTAACTGTAACTATTATTGCGTTTACTATGTGTGTGTGTCTCTGTGTGGGTTGCTGTGTGGTACCGGTATTTAATGTTAGTCGAAGCAGTTTGAACGCTTAAGCAATCACTTTTAATAGAAAGCTTCATGTATATGGTTTACGTTACGAAATTGCTCATATGTTGCTGTTCTGCTATCCTTTTCGAATCTCCAATATTTTCGCTCCATCTTTCACTTCGGAAACGAAACTTTAACGAATTGTGAGTGAGTATGAGTGTTTGTATGTATTTTCATGTTGTATAAGTCATATATGTACAATTGATGTGTTTACATCTGTGCCAAGCATTTGTCGTCTCTGTTATGTCGAGACATAAAATAAACCCGTAGCAAATGGAAAAGATCGTTTAGTTCGACGAGGTTGTTATTTAATGTTCGGCGAAAAAAACAGCGAAGAAGAGAAGAAAAAACAACTACTACCAGCTATAAAGTATGAACGAAGCCAATACAAACTAATGACAGTTGCTATTAATGTTACCAACATATACTAAGTTTCCGTTGCATTGTGTCAATTTTATAGACCTGGATAAATGACGAAGAACATGAATGCCATTCATTTGCTATATAACTTGGAATCGCTTTTGGTATCGTTGCGTTCAGCCTAGTTGTTGTGCTTTATTTTCTTGATGGGTTTGTACAGTGCCACAATTTTCTCTTCTTCGGTCTTTTTCTGTATATTTTCTCTCAATTTTTCGTACGAAATTTCGAGCATCGCATTGCGAGCAGCGCACGATGAGTTTATTTCTTGGGGGCAAGAGTGAGATGGAGCGGTAAACAGTATATGTTCGGCAGTTTTTGTGCTCGATGGCACAAATATCCTTTTGATCTAATTTTCAATCATATTATATACATTGTGTTCCATTTCTGTTGTGAGCATTGTGTTTGTGGATCTGATGAGAACGATATACACACATTCACATTCATGCCGGCAAATAGATCAAATTGCCGCTGCTGCTGATGCTGTGCATTAAGTTTAGCATCGGTATATAAACTCATCTCTTCTTTCTCTCGTTCACGATACAACCAAATGAATTATTACATGAACTATATAGTTTTATAGTAGTGGCTGCAAACTGTGCTGGGGCAATGTGAACAACGGATAAAAAGTCGAACACACTCACCCATATTATCAAATAACAGAGAGTGAGAGAAATTTATATTTGTTCCCAGAGTGTGGGTGAGAGAAAGAGAGAGAGAGAGAGTATGTAAAAATAATGGTTGCTATGATGTGCCTGTCGTTCATTGTTGTTATTTTTATTACTCTATCGCTATTTATTTTACGAGTTTTTCCTGCTATCTCACTCGCGCCGCCACAAACTATCTTTCGAATAGTTGTTATTCGTGAGCCCTCGAGCTTCAGCCCTTGTTTCATATAGATGTTGCATGTATGTGCGTGTGTGTGTGTTGGCGTATGTGTGGCATTCGTTATGTCACTCATGTGTGTGATAAACGCCGTGCAACACCATTTCTGCCGTTACACAACTTATTCTGCACGAAGCGGATGTAGAAGTGGATAGGTATACATTTGGTACTCTACATTTTCGAAATACTATAAATTGTGGTGCTGCTGCTACTACTGCTATTGCCATTTCTGCTGCATGTGTTACTTCCTGCGCTTCGCTCTTCTCTCTTCTTCACTGCTCTTCACCTCTGACGAGAATATCGATTTTCAACCGTATTCAATGCAAACATTGTACCGAGCGCACCAAAAATAGACTCATGGCATATTGGAATACAATCGGTGTTGTATGTGCTTGTTTGTTGTGCGTATTTAATAATTACATGGCGTAGCATTCGAAAGTGTTTAGAGTAAACGAACATTCATTCTTGTTCTAGGTAAATTTGTGTTTGATCATGAAATTCTTGTTTCTGCAATTTTTCTTCTCTGTTTTCGGTTGAATTCTTCACTTTTTTTCCTGCTCATACCCCCCAGATATTCAAATGCATTTAGCGGATGGAATGAGTGTTTGGGAAAATCGAGTATTTCTACTGCAAATATTTGTCGTTTTTGTTGTTGTGATAAATAACTAAATTAACGATTGCTACACAATGAACCGTTGCAAAATAGAAACATAAAAGAGAAATAGACTTAAGTATATGCCCTATTTTGCTCTATTTTCTATTTGGTTTCGATTTTTTTTGCATATTAAGGCAGAATGATATTGGAGCATGCCAAGTAAGCCATATCAGAAGAAGCCTGTTGTAATCGACCATTCAAAATGGATTTGCTTGGTTCTTTCTAAATTTTTAATTATTATTGATGCAGATTTCAACATACATGGATACAGAAAAGAGCTAAAGAGGCTTATGCTCGCGTCACTGGTGCAAATGGCTTGGATTAATTTTTAATTTGGTTTAAATGCATTAGTGGATAACAGAATCAAGTTTAATTTAGTTTGTGACTAAAAACATATAATTCACTATCTCTCGCTCGATCTCTATCTCTCGCTTGTGTTGAAATGCAATTTTCTGAATTAGCAGCAATTGGATTTTGAAAGACATCAAATAGCGCTTCCGTTACGCATCAAACACATAAATTCATTATGTGTAGCAAAAACATACACACGTACGTTTCGGGTTGTCAGTGTTTTGTTGTTGTTTTTTTAGCGTAAAGTCACTTACTCTCTCCTCTTTAACTCTCTTTGTCAACAAAATGAATTTTACGCCCGAAATATGCTGTTGCCCCAATTTTAACATGAATCAGCTTCGTGTTAAGTGTTTAATTGATAGAATAAGCGAAAATGTGAGCAAGCAAACTTTTTTCCGGATTTTCACCCATTTTCCGTGAAATAAAGATAGAGGAAGGAAATATATCAAATATTCTAGATATTTGAGACTCTTCAAAGCATTTTACATTGAAAGTAAATTCACTTCTCGAATTTCATACGGTCTCCGCTCTGTCACACACCGAAATATTTATATTTCCACTACAAACACTTTTTACGTTTTGCCATCGCACATTGACTCCATAACTCAATTTCCTAAATAAACAAACACTCAATAATAATAATATAAGTATGAATACTACAATAGGCTTTCGAGAGCGAGAGCAAAAAAAAAAAGGAAAAGAAAGAGAAACGAACGGGCGCTTCGGGTAAAGTGCGCTTCGATTTTCGCTCATCAAAAATGAACAAGATTTTCCCGGGTCAATTTCTATTGTTTGTGGGGCCAAAGTGAAGCAAGCATTTATTGCCATTTGGAATAGCATCGGTCCAATTAATGGCACCATTTATGTAGAATGCCAAGTAAATTACCACTTTTTTCATAGTATGTGTGTGATGATGCATATATACATAGAAAAATATGTGGCCATTTCGTAATGCGAACAACGCGCCCCATCCATAAATTATTGGCCATGCAATCAACGAATAAAATAGATGGCTTAAAAAAAGAGTAATGATTTAACCGAACGAAAACGGAAATGCGCGCTTTTAAGCGCATTTGGATCGACAATTTTTGATTCATGACGACTGGCCACATTGCATATATAAATCCATTTTCCATTCAATATGAATGCGATTCGTGCGATATTTTTCAAAACGAACTGAATTGGATATGAGTTTTCCACGAAAAATTTACCATCTTCGCCTGAACGGATATGTATACATGCCGACATTGGCAAACCGTAAAATACATTTGCATACGCTTCGCTCAACTCATTTTACCATACAATTTTATGTAGTTTCTTTGGAAATAACATTAAAACTTTTCTGCCCTTTTGAAAAAAAAAAAAAAAAAAATAACTGTACATTAAATAAAATGGATGAACAAGAGATAAATTCGAAATTTGCTGAGCAAGTGCAAATAATTATTTTTTTTTATGCAGTTTACGGATGTAATTAATATCACCTGACTGATTTAATGCGGTGTAAAAATCAAACGGACTCGCTTTTCTCGCCGATTTAATGAGAAAAAAAAATCGATGAATTTATCGCGGTTGAAATCGCGATTTGTAATTCGATTCGAGAAATGCATTAAATTCAATAGAAACATTTTTGCCGCTTGAGTTCATTTCATTTCGCATGAACATGCATAATAAATCATTTATTTGATTCCACTACATCGCCTTTTTAAATAATGTATCTTTCATAATTAATTTTTAAGCTTACATAATAAAAAAGACGAAGACGAAAACTGTATGCGAAATTGGACATCCATTCAAAATGACCTGCAAAATTCGTTCCAATCGAATTTATTTATAAATAATTCGTTTGGTAATTTGGTGTAAAAGTTCGATCGAAAAAAAGAAACCACACATTCATTCACGTATTCGAGTTAATAAAAGGAATGTTGCTTTGTGCATTGTTGAATGATTTAGCTGGAGAACGCTTTATGCGGGGGAGGAAGATACGATGAAGTAAGATTGTCCAAACCATCGATCCATGTAATAAATTGATGGCACAGTTACTTACGGAACTTTTCTGACGTACATGATTTTCGATAGTGACTATAGGAAATTGAATTACTTTTCGGAAATAAACGTTAAACTGTCAATGAAGAGCGAGAGAGGGGGGAAGATGAGAGCGAGCAATAAACCGAATAAGAGGGGTGAAGCGGTTGAAAGAATAATAATTAATTATGCTTAATGAATAGAAATTGATGAATGATATGTGTTTGTATGTGGGGATAGTACTTGAACTTGTCAATACCATTTAAGATTGGCCTTTAGCTTGATGTTTATCAATAAAATTCTAATTGCTTTGTAGTATAATGTTGGACAATGTTTGACCTATTTAATAAACTCGCGTTCCTCCGCCCAGTTTTGTGTATATACGCATTATCCTGTTCAAATGTGAAACGTATTTGACTGATAAAATGACGATGATAACAAAAAACATTTGAAAATTATATAAAATTCATTTCCGCTTCCTAGTAATTATCGTACCGTACAATCGTTTTCATTTTTATTTTTAGGTTTCGAACTCAAATATTGACATGGCAAAATATTCAATTTTAAATTGAATCTTGTTGATATTTCTGAACAAATATAAAAGATAAATAAGTGTTCATCGCATTTTTTCCCATTCATTTTATTTCGGTGTTTGTGTTTTCTGCACACATCCTGATGCTTTACGTTCTCTTTTACGCGTGTCAACTGAGCCGCATTCGTTGCATTCGAACGACATCACAAATGCTGTGTGATTATTGTTGTTTTTTGGTTTGTTTTTTGGCATTTATCAAACGAGAATTTCCATCTATAGGCAAAGTGGAAAATGAAAAGGAACATAAAACTCATTTGGTTTTGGTTTATTTAGAGACGTTCGTGCTCAGCACCATGGATACACATTGCATTACAGTTGGTTGGAAAAGGTCAAGGTAAAATAAATAAAGATGGTTGAAGTTGAAACGAGTTTCGATCAGTGACCGGTTCGCGCATATTTCTATGCCTGATAGCTATGCTAAGCATAGCGGAGACGCAAGCCACAACGCACCCTTGCCATTCGATTCGAACTATATTGTATGCGCACGGTCGTCTGCATAAACGAACATGTGCATTGTTCATATAGAGTGAACGGCGATACGTCGGTTGCGTTTGCGGCTATGCTTGGCATATCTATGCTACCTAGCGTATTTAGGCAAACATAGAAATATGCGCGAACCGGTCACTGGTTTCGATACGATTTCGTTCAATATATCGATGTTATTGTGAATGAACGACGGTATGGCAAAGTCATTTGCAAGTGGCCAACGCTTCACACCTGAAGCGTTCATTCTTTTATTCTGTTAATTTCGATAATGAGTCCATCATTAGTGTATTAATACATGAATATTTCAATTAAAAGACGCAAAAAGAAAGAAAATTAATGTGTGGTGTCTGACGATAGACATAACATGAATATCTATCATTTTAACACCTAATAAAACCACGATAATTTCTTACTCCCAGTCATTAGAAATGTTATGTCTGTCATCTAATTGTTTATAAAGTTCAATTTCGAGTTACATAATGATCGTTTGCTTCACTAACACGAAAAAAAAAAATTATTTCCATTTGTCACGGCGATTTGAAAGAAGAACTGGAAACAAATCGGAACCAATGGATAAGAGTAGAGAAAATAGAGGGAAATATAGACACGAAACTCATGAACAAGCTTCACTCATCAAGGTCATGTCACAATGGTTCGTCTTTGTTAATGGTATCGAGTGATACGCGATGTGCCTCTTGAATAAAATACAGAAAAAATATATTGAAAATCGACCTTTTTCAAGGATATTTTTTTATATGCATTGGCATCGTTGACATCCTTTCTCTTCTATATATATATTTTTTTGGAATGACCTCCATGCTAAAATGCATGTGTCTTTCTCCTGTAATGACGAACATCAAATATTGTTTCTATTGCATGTAGTGCCATTTGAAAGATGAAAACATTTTTTCGAGACATTAAAAGCAAAACTATAATGCATTCGAATGAATAACATTTTTTTCGAGTGTGTGTATGTAGTCGAGAATATTGAATAGTTTATTATTCATGAATTTTACGAATGGGAATTCCGAGATTCAATTACATTTTGGCACTAAATCCATTTAGATTGCAGAAAAGCACAAGCGTTTCGCCTACGGACGGGATTTTACATCGAAAAATAGAATGTTCATTGAGTGCTTTTATTTCATTTTACTGCCAATTAAAATAAACATTCAGCACATTTCATCAAACGCAATATAACATATGTAATAAAACAACTGATTCGATGTGTATGTGATGTAAGACACACACACGCACGCACACACGACCAACCTATAATGAAAAATATTCAGTTTTTCGCACATGAAAAACCAACAGAAATTCATTTCAAAATACAGCGCAAGAAACATGCAACTTATAAAATCTGGTACAATTGAATGGATATATGAAACATTTATCTTGCATCAAACCCATAAAATATGGGGAAAACCTCTAATGAAAGATAACATTCAAATGAATGCAATAAAACGCATTGTAACTTAATGAAAATCAATGAAAAAACTATTCATTGATCTCAATTAAAAGCAGAAATGTTAGTGCCATTCATTCTCATCATACTGATGTTTATCTCACCGCATCTGCTATTTCACATATATATCGAATTTCCACAACAGATATTCGTCAATGCATGGCTACTGATCCTGACAACCAATATGTAATAAAAAAAACGTGGGGAGTGTGCTTTTCCCCTTGATCAGAAGGTATTTCGGTTTTATCCCATGAGCAAACACGCTATAAATGTGGTAAACCAACAAATGAATTACATTTACACTATACCAGTTATTGTTAACAACGTTGAGTATATATTATTATATGTGGAAAATCACATTCGAATAAACAACAACATAAAAAAAAACCAATTTTGTTAATTTGTTCTACAAACATTTTGTGATTTGACCACCAAATGTTCTATTAATATTACCGTAATTATGCGTCTCCCTTTTTTCGCATAGTAATGCATATTACGCATTAACAATAACGAAAAATGAATGCAATGCTCAATGCATCTATTCAATTGTTTCGCTTCATGCGATACTTATGAGATGCGAAGTAAATATTAAAATCAATGATATTCAATAAACATATTTCAATGTGCGCTCCGTCGTTCAAATTTAAACCATATCGTTCACACGTTTAAAATTCATTTCAATCTTCATGCAAAATAATTAGTTTGTACAAAATTATTATTGTGTTCGTCGTTACAATTTTGGCTTTTCAATCCGCTTTGATGAATAATTAAATTTTTGCGTTGCAATTATTCGATGCGGTAATGAATGCTGTTTTTTTATATATATGTGCCGAGTGTGTTAGGATTTTTGTTGTTGTTGTTGTTGTCTGTCAATGTTTTGGCTAATGTTTTTTTTTGGTCATCGACAATTTTGGTCATGATTTCGGGTCACTAATGATATTCACTAATTAAAGAGCGTCCAATATGCAAATGTATCGAAATTCGTAAATAAAATGCAATTAGTTGTTTTTCGTCGGTGTTGCCGTTGTTTTTTCTACCAATTGGAACAACCGGTCAGCGGTCTGTTTAACGCAATACGTAAATTCAGTTGAAAAATTGAAAAAAACAATTGTTAAAAAGAAGAAGAAGAGCGAATGCCAATGCGCAAACAGTTTCACCCAAACGATATTTATCTAGTTTGGAATGAATGATGAAAGCGTAAACAACGTGTGACGTCAAATTTAATTGATCACTATTCGAAAATAAGTTTGTTCTCAACTCAAAATGCCAGTCGTTCTCATCTGCTAGCTGGTAAACACAGTGTACAAATAATAATAATTGGAGTCAGTGTCGCGCACAATTGTTCGGTGAATATCGAAACATTCATAGACGGACATGCACACATATTCGAGAATAACCACAAAATGAAACGTTTCATGAACAATATAATTGAACGATGATTTATCATTTTTTTGCTGTCGCTGCCCTCACTCTCTGCCTCTCTTCCTCGTTCTCAAACCCATTCATCTAATTATTCAATGTGATGGTTTCTGTTTTTGTTTTTAAAAAAATCGTAAACATTTCCAGGAACGTGTAGAAAACCGTCTGCAGCTTGAAATGCGGTTGATTAGCGCAATTATATACGACATTTGGACGTTTTTGTGCCATTGTAGAATATGTGTCTCTGCGTGTGTTGCAATGCATGGAATTGACAGACGGAACGTTTGAACGATTAGTTTCATAAGTTACATGAGAAAAACAACACATATTCACAATCCCAATCCGATATATAGATGTATATACATTGCACAAATTGCAAAGACACGACGACATCGATTCGAACATCTTTTTGGACAAGTTGCGAATTGTGTCATTGAAATCGGGTTAGAAAAACTATTCACATTTTCGAATTTTTGGAACAGAGCCCAGCATGCGCGCATCATTTTATTATCCAAAAGGATTTAATTTAATGTAGCATAACCCAAAAAATAAATACAGTAAATAAATTTCAACAAAATAGCAAGCAAATATTTGCTCAGCCGAAATTGACCTCAAGTGAATAAAATGAAAATGGCACATTACTTTGAAAAAGTATATCATCATAACAGAAGTGCCGATACTATCGAATATTGACTGAAAAATTTCCGTTTATAAAAATTGCCATTATGCAATTATTGCTGGTAAAATGTACTAATTGGATTTATTATCGAATCGTGCTATCGGTTAAGTACACGAGTACACCTTGAATAAGACGCCGCCATTACCGCTGTCGTCGTCGTTGTCTTCTTCTTTTTTTCGCCTTATTGAGTTTAGTCAGTACAAATTGTTATTTACATATGAAAGATCAATACTGAATAAAATTTCATCGAAAGCAATTTTTTTTCATCGTCACCGCACGATGGGTGAAAAAAAAGAGCTGAGAATGTTTCAATTTCTTTTGTACTCACGGAAATGTATTCGCTTGATTTTGTTGCGCTACATATTCTCGTATATCTTTATTATTATTCTGTGCGAAATGGATTATTTGGTCGTGTGCCTGCGATTGCGAAGCGGTTGTGGGTTACGCGTGTTTTGCTTTTCATGTGTGATTTAATGTTTGAGCATGTTAAATTAATATCAATTAATGGCCAAATGAATTTGTTTTCTCAATGCCTTCAAGTGAACGTTGCTTGTATGTTTCAATGGACTCGATAATAAATTGGTGTGCGCATCTATCTCTCTTACATTCTCAATAGCTGTTCATTAGTTCACTTATGTGATTCATATACTATATCAAACTGCGTACATTAGTTCTGAGCATCGTGAATGAGAAATTAACACCATATCTCGGATCAAAACTGGAAACGGCCGCGATTTATGTGCGTATTACACAGCAAATCTTACGACAAACTCGAACCAATGAATTACAAACAACTTTGTATGATTCGAGCCATTACGCTGATTCTTTCACTTCAAATTAAATGTTCCAGGTCTCATAGTTTTTTTTAAAGGTTTGAACATATGTTGAAACGCTTGAATTGTTAACTAAACGCGTGTCATCGTCAATTTGATGGATTCCCATCGTATAGAATATAATTAATATAGCTTGATGGTCATTGAATCAGTCGATATACTCGAAAAAAAAAATTAACAAAAGCAATGAAATTTTTATATTCAGAGAGAATGAACAACGTCATCGCAATGCGACAAAAGGCGCTGACTTTCAATATATTCAAAACTATCGTAATAAAAATACAAATAAATGCCAACAATATAGTCATAGAACGATTTCATTATTGCCTCGGTCGCTGCTACGAACACAAATGATGAATGGCTGTTTTTTTTTTTCACGCGTCTATTTACTGGTTGTAAATCGATTTTTTCCGTACATTTTTGGGTGATACGCGTATGCGTTCACATGTTTTTGGTATTTATATTTATAGCATTTACACCTTTCGATACGCGCCAATGAAAAATTCGACACAGGATATTCAATCAACGGCATCAGCATGCAACTATTAGTTTGGTGATCAAACTAACTATGTGGTGATATAATAACCACAGGAATAATAATGATTATGCGATTGAAAATTTGACATGAACACTGGGTATTTCATGAAACGGAATAGAATATTACGCTTCGTTTTACTTTATTTACGTAATTATTTGTGAAATGCGTTCGAAAAGCTTTGCACCAAATCTAAAAAAACCCAGAGACATTTCAGGAGTTTTCAAGCAGAAAAAACATCAAAAAATGACATAACCATTTGTCGACACTTTATTCATAAGAGTCACATAATATATGTCCATGCTTCTCATAAAGTGATGTGTACATGCGGCGATATGCTATGTGTACAATATGGCCAAGTGAAATGTGCGTTGTGTTTAGTCTGTCTTTTTTACATAAAAGAAAAGCAATCAATGCGCCTTAATATTGCGTTATTATAATTTACTTTTCCACTCATTTTGTACATTTCATTCATAATTATCGCCGAACAGGAAATCATTAGCAATTCCTTACGTTCTTTTCGGGCATTTCGTTTTCGGACCACATAAATGAACGCCGAGGGAAAATATGGCGAAAAAAAGTAAAATAAAAAGAGAGCAAGAAAAAGAGCCTTTATTATTAGAGTGTGCTATTGTGAAAGAAAATAATGTGCGTCTGCATGCCCTTGCACAATTCAAATTAGGCCAACAAAATTAGGCGATTATACCAATATATATGACACATAAACATAAACGAACGACACACAGCGTAAAAGAGAATAGGTAATGAATAACCAAGCAAAATGAAAACAAAAACCGATTCTATTTTCTTTCAATCTTTGCTGGCATTGTGGACGACATCTTCTTTGTTTAGGTCTCAAACAAAGCAATTGTATTGTTTACCATGCATAAGCTTTTATAGAGTATGTGAATTACTTTAAGCTTTTATACGGCCATTCGGAATGAATCTGGCTAAGGAAGTATGATTGTGTCGTTGTCTGTTTATCTGATCCGAATTTAAGACAAAAAAACTGGTATCTTGAAAGGATTCCTTCTCCCTCTGTTTTGATTACTTTCCGGCCTACACATTTTTTCCCCTTTGTCTTAGAATAATACACAAGATTAGACGATTTATGTTTATTTATTGGCTTGTATTGATTTACCGATTCGCTGTCGAAAACTTGTCCTTTTTCTATTTGGTCATGGAATTATTAATGTCAATTCAAAAACATTCGCTTCACGACATTGTATTGAAACACACGGCAGACATTGCAAAGCAGGCAAACGCCAAAATACCATCGAAATTTATGCGTACTATTATTAAAATACAATACCATAATTACATCGTGTAATCTTGTTTTCTTTTTTTTTTCTCAATAAATAAATAAACGAAAACGAAAATGACAAAATGAGAATTTAATGTTGATGGTTTTCCAGACAACGCCACGAAGGTGTTCAAATGAGGTCCTGATCATTTATAACATTCATTTTGCTCATTTATTTCGTCTGGTGTATTTATGGAAAATGCTGAAGTATCGCAATTTACCACTAATTTGAAGCGATAACAATGGATGGTTCGGCCCCCGTCGTTTGCACAAAATTAAATCATTTTCAGTCGGTAGCGTGTGTTCTCTTTTTCTCTTTTGTTCATTCTGTGTGGAGCCGCAACCACTGTCGCTCTACCGGCACTGCATGTGACAACAAATAAATAGCGAATTTTCTCGCCACACTATCAAAAATTCATTAGTGGAATAAATTCAGATTGCGTCATCATTCAAGCCGCCCAGACCTCGACGGCTTTTTTTTTCTGTTCAATTCCATGCCGAATTGAATGCGCCGAGTTTTAATTTTCGAAACGAGTCGAACAAATTAGAACGCGTTAAGAAAGAGAAAATGAAACCATCACGCATGGGATCCCCCAATGGAATCAATTGTTTCTGCGTCATTCACATTGGAAACCACAAAACACAGTTTTTGTATCGAATGGTTGTGGACGCTTTCGAATGGCAAATCATACAACAGATTTGACAAGCATGGAGAAAGAGAGAGAGGGAGAGAGAGAGAGAGAGAACAAAAATCCTTGATTTGTTTGATTGAAGTAATGAACTTGCAGCTCGGGCTCCGTTGTTGTTTTTTTCTTTCTTCGTTTTGTTTTAACCGTGTGTGTGTGTTGTTTGTAGTACGAATATTCCAATTTCGATTTCATACAATGGTTCAATTCATTGCCTGCGGTGCCAATCGAATGCCATGCTTTTGGTTTACATTTCAGCACCAATTCCATTTGGATCAGTTAGTAATCTCTTTGATAGTTATGCTCTGACCCTTCATCACCATTACTCTCAAAGTGAAACATGTCAAATGATTGTGTTTTTTTTCCTTCTCCGTTTCGAAGTGCTGCCGTCGCTGCCATTGTTACCATGTTTTTATAATTTCCCTATGATTCAATCGACGTTTTTTTTCCTTTTTTCTACTTTCGCTCCGCTATTTGTGCCGTTCGCTGTTGTTTCTATTATTGCGTATTTTTGTGATTATTTGAACAAGTTGCAACACACAAATTGAAAGTTGAAATTGTTTTGTTTGCTGTTCAACAAATTGAAATGGGTAGCACAAATCAGGAACAAAAAAGCCATAACGAATGAACAGGAAAATGAATCAAAACAAAACAACAGCTGTAGTCGAACGATAGAGTGAATGAGAGAAAATATAGTAAGTGATAGAAAAAAATTGGAGTTTTGGATACAAAAAAAAAAAAAACACACACACACAGAGAGAGAGAGAGAAGGAGAGAGAGAGAGAGAGAGAAAATGTTGCCATTTATTATTGTTTCGTATTCGGTTTATTGAAGTTCCGACTCAAAATGATTTTCCCTTGGCACTGTCACAATCCTATTGCTGATGCTGTTATACAAAGATTGGAACACAGGCAAATCGTTTCCATGAAATGTCGAATGCTTTTTTCATTGATGATTGTTTGAAATTTTTGTTTTGTTCATTTTTTATTTCGGTCTCCCTTTTTCAATTTTCTCTCCGGTGCTTACAACTCTTTTGCCTCGTTTGTATAACGAGTATGTGTGTATGCGCGCATTCTTTTTTTTTGTATTTGGGTCAGAAAAATTTGTATTACAACAATCATAATCACGAAGAATACCAAACAACTCGGTAAAAGCATCTAATCCGATTGATGGGACACGAAATACAATTTTTTCCATCGCTATAAACTTGTATGTCTAATGATGTAAAGGGTGCTGAGTTGTGATTCGTCCGTTGTTTTTGTTGCTAAGTTTAAAATACTAGAGAAAACTACTACAAACATATTGAGCATGCAGATGAAAGAATATTTGGAGAAAATCAGTGTCGGCAATGCCGCAAGATGGCAAAGTTTTTGGAAACCAAACAAAACCTTTTTTTGGCAGATGTGCAAAAGAAAACACAGTTTCTATAGTGAATGTGATTTTAGTGCGCGTCGCATCAAAACAAAATGCGATAAACTTCTTCAGCGGCAATGCGAAGGCAAGAATAAGAACGAAGACAAAGAGACACGCCGAAGAGAGACAGGGAAAAATCCGCTTTTATACATTGAACCGAAAACAACAAATTGAAAACAAGCGAAAAGGAAAAAAATGGGCCAAAATGCGACACAGTTCTTGGAATGAGGCATGGCACAAAAATTTACATGTATTCGTTAAACTGAGACATAACACGCCTTTTGCCATATCATCCCGTGTGCTGGTGTTGTTGTTATTTTCTTTCTTATTTCCCTGAAGCTTCACACTCTCTTTTTTCGCCCATTTTTCACCATCGACGAGTGCCTTAGTGTGAGTGATTGTGCAATAAAGCGTCGGTACACTGTAGTAAAAGTTACGCAATAATAAAAAAAAATCCATAAAAGCTTGTCGAAAGTGCAGAAAAGTGTAAAAAAAATGTTATAAGCCAATGTCGGATCGGTGCACACACATGCACACACGCCCGCGTCATGTTGTGGACATATCGTTCTACTTTTTACTCTCGGCATTTCCAACAACTCTAATTCTAATGAATGATGCTTCATGTTAAATGTTTTCAATGCACTGAATGGAATAGGTCATGTGGAAAGCTGAACAACAAAAAACTGAAACAAGTGCACGTTAAATTGGAACAAGATTACAAGGGAACGAGTTTTTTTTTGTTCTCGATTTGTTCTGTTTGCTGTTGCTTTCTCGATTTGTTCTCGGTTGTTTCTCTCTCTATCTGCTTCTTTTCTTTATCTAACACACCCTTTTTCTTCAACAGTCATTCTCAAGTTGAAGTTGCTTCGCTTGTCTTTGTTGCCATTTTCAATGGCATTAGCAACGGTGTGTATTGAAGAAAGAATAAAAAACCAGGCGATCACAAGTGGGTAAAATTGAAGCTGAAAAGGAAGTACATGAGAGAAAGCAGTTCGAAAAATATGGATCGCAATTTTATGCGCACAAATAATTTATTTACAGCCGTCGGTCGGCGTTGCTTTTCCGTCTCTCTCGTTCTCAATGTGTTTGTGCGATACCATTCAGTTTTTCGCTTGGCCGCTCGCAACAAACTTCTCGCAGCAGGTTTTGACCCGAATATATTTCCAAAATTCGCAGATGAAGAGCCAGAGAATAAGAAAAGAAAAACAACGAAAAAAAAAAAAACGCAGATTCGCTGCCGTTATCAACATATTCTTATTGCAGTGCCGGCCTTGTGTGTACGTGTTCGATGGATTTTTTTTGCTTCTTTCTCGCTCAACCCATCGCCTTTATCTTCAATAATAAAATGCTGAATAAACAAGCAGCTTGTGCATAACGAGAAATGCACAGACAGATGATTCCATTATTACAAACATTTTCGTTCGTTTTTTTTCTTCTCTATCGTCGTCGCGGTCGTTTTTATTTGACTATCCTTCCACATTTTTTTTTTGCTTTCTTTGTGGCTCTCGCAAATCGATGCTTGCCGTAACAATTTTTTTGTGCCATTGATTTTTTTTTTCTCTACATTCGAAATAATCTTCGGTGAAAAATTCCGGAAAAAAACGGAACGGAATCCACGTGCAAAGCAGATAAAAAAATACCACAGCAGAAGCATGGTCATAAAAAGTTGCATACTTTGGACGTGATCAAAAAGTTACTGGTGAGTAGTAGCTAGCACAAGCATTTTGGTCGTTCTCACACGGAATATATTCTCGAGTAAAGTTAATGCATGCATTGCAAATTCTTCGAAGTTTTTGCTCTGTTTCATTTGCGTTCTCTTTTGTTTTCGATTCTCAGGCTATATGGAAGCTAAATTTGATAAAAGGCTTTTAAAGTATGCGATTTTGTGAAGTGAATAATAACAAAGTCTCAACTAAATCGAAACGAAACGCCCTGTGCCGTATGCCGAGCGTCGAACGAATTGAATTAAAGTGATCTTCATTGTAATTGAATTTATACTAATTCCATTTCACTTTTTTCTCATTCTTTCTCTATCTGCAGACATATGATTATTGTTTGTCTTGACTTTGGCATCTTCGTTCTGTCTTTCTTTCGTTCGTTTTGTGTGATTTTTTTTGTCTGTCTCTCAATTTATCCGGTTTTCTGTCAGTCTTTGTATAAAATACGAATTTATGAGCCGCCGAAAACTTTGCACAGACAATTTACGTAAAACATTCGACGGAAACGTAAAAGTCTTATCACATAAATAAATACGCATCGATAAGAACCGAAGTGAAATTCATCAGTTGACGCACGTGCGACATTCGAATATTCGAAGGCAGACAGATATCCAAACAATGAAACATTCCATGCAATAAAATTTTGTGGTACCATTTTCTGATAGAGAGAGAGAGAGAGATTCAGTCAAACGTTGTAATTTTTATCTTAAGCAAACGCATATAATTCGTGTGATACGGACCGGATGATGGAAAAGGTACGCCATTGACATAATACACATTGGTTTAGCCGTTACGTACATTGATGGTAATATATACTGAATATATAGATCATCTCAAACTGTCTATTGCCGTCAAACCTACATTACAGCGCGTACAAGGTGAGAGTGGTAGCTTATTTCCATCACCTTAAACTCTCTTTCTCTCTCTCTCTCTCTCTCTCTCTCTCTCTCTCTCATTCTCTATACCATTTCCAATACATCTGGCACGCATTATTTGTGTTTTGTTCATTTACCAAATTACATCGAAGCAATTTTTATGCGCAACGTTTGCTCAAATATTATTAGGCATTCGATGTGTGGTATTTCACTTAAGATACACACGTACAATGTGGCATCGCCTCACCATACACATAAACGCCACAACGAAATGTAAACAACAAAAACAATAGAACATTATCGATAGACACGACAGCAAATAATCTTGCCAAAAATACAGAATGAATAGAAGAAATCGGGTGGTGGCTAAAAGAAAGAGGAAATGTTCACACATACAAAAAAAATATATACGTCAAATTTCCGTATCATCATGAATGACAATAAATGCGAACGAATGAAAAGAAATACGAATTCTCATTCTCCTTTCACCAAAAAATAAAGATAAATTGAACGCACGCCTCAATATACAAAGTGCCTTTAATGGGCCCAACGTGAGAATAAACCATGTGCAAAATATCTACTCTCAAGTCTTTGCATACTGAATCGATTCCGTTCGGTTTGTTGAATGTAATAAGCAAATAAATTCGGTAGCAGTGTTCAGAGATTAGACAGGATTGGCTACCTTAAAGCTTTCGTGTCAATTAGTGAGCATAAACATAAGCCCAATAAATGTTTATCTTAGTGTGTGTGTGTTTTTTACCACCTCTCTTTTGCTTCAATTGATTGCAATTTCCGTCATTTCGTGAATTTGTGTGTGAGTGTGTACCACTTTCGATACCTTTTTTTCTCGTTTTCGTTGAGTCTCGTGAGGCATTGCCTTGGCTCACATACTAAATATGTGTGAATTTTCGATGTACGACCGAGATACGTGTTAATAAAAAGCATTATGGTTATCTAGCCTATCAATGCAGTACATTAAATCTCGTACAAAATGATTAGCCAAGCGAGAAATGGAGAAAATCGATGGTTTCTTTTCCAATCCAATGAATGAAAATGACTTCTTCTTTTTTTCACCCAATAATTTCATCAGAGATTTTCTCATTTCGGATCATCAATTCCATTCTTCATTCAATCTATACATTCGATTCAATCAATCTCAAATGTCAATGATAATTTGTTGTGTACACTTTTTTTTACTCTTTTTGATTTGTTAAACTCACATGCTTCATATTCAAATAAAATGATATATATTCCACTCGTGAGTCGTGACGATGAAGCGCACACGGCCATTGTCACACTTTTTTGTGTGTGTCTTTGATTCAATTCGGAAATGAGTGCAAAGCGCACATGTGAGCTTAATTTCAAAAATAAATACAAGTTATTATTATTGAGTTTGAAACATGGTTTATATTTTTCAATAAATGCAATGTATTCGTTATCTCAACCACGCTATCTATTCCAAATGAATTCAAAAGATCAATTCATATTGAAATTATTTGTTCCATTGGTTTCGATACGTAAACTGAATATGTAATAAATTTAAAAAAAACGCACACGTATGAAAAACTATACCATTTGTTTTTTTTTTTCGATGTGTGTTTGTTGTTTCCATTGCTCGCCAAATTGAACACATTTTTAATTTACACCGAAAAAAATGATACAGTTCATTTTTATGTAAATACATGTTTACGTGTGTATACATTGTTGCCTTGTCAGCAATACCGTCAGCCACACGGCGAAGAGTGATGAGAAAAAAAAACTGCAAACATTTGTAAACAAAACAAACAGCGTATTCAAATCGGTATGCACGCACCTCCTGTGTATGTTATTTTTAGTTCAAATTCGAATGTGTTATATAATATCTGTTTTGAATTGTGTGGCTGTTTTCAATCGATCTCTTTCTCTCTTCAGCATTCGGTTTGTCTCTCTTGGGTATTTTTAGCCATTTTCAATCATGCGTTGCACCGTGAATATGAAAATAACTCTTCATATTTAAAAAAAAAAAAATACTATTCTTTGCAGACCAAAGTGCATAAGCCTGGGCGTATCAATTCACATCTCATCATTTATTCAGGCATTTTTTTTATTTGCTTTCTCTCTCTCTCTCTCCAGTGCGAATCGCGCAAATTATTATGCAATAGTTTTTGTAATGGCCAGCGTTTAAATCAACATCGTTCGTGTTTGAATCAATTGAACTTGAGTTTATTTTAAATTGAATGTTATCAGTTCTTTTTTTCAATGGCCAGGTAAACATACTGAAAGAATAGAGATGGTGGCGAAAACCGTTATGCATATTCAACTGTTTTTTATTACGTCTCTTCAAATATCGTTCATTTCAGCATGTGTGTGTATGTGTGTGTTTTTTTTTTTTCACCAAAATAATTGTTCAAACAGAATCGAAATAATCGTTTTTATTCACCGTCAACAACAAACAATTGGGAAAAAAACAAACAAACAGTGTGGCACTCAAATCGCGCATAAAACATTAAAACGGTCTTTAAAACGGTAATTGAAAAAAAGTATATTTTCATCAACTTAATGAGTTGAACTGATCCGAGTAATATTTTTTCGATAATCACCGACAAAAATGGCATAAAACACTGGCGCCAATTTCAAATTAAAAAAAAAAATTGTTATTTAAAATGTTTTATTGGTGATTTTATATTTATATCGTTTATTTATAATATGCTGATATTAATTTTGTATTTGGTTTCAAAATGCCCCATGATGTTCGCCCCTTTGTCTGTATGAATTAACGAACACAAAAATATATGTGTTTTTTGATTAGAACCACAACCATATTATATGTCATGCTTTAGATTAGTCGCATATTTACGACTTTCAATTGGGCCTAGTTTCGTGCATACATTGACCTGTTTTTTTTTCTGTGTGTGCTGCGTTGTTTTTCCCTACTTCCGTTTCAATTAGAAAAAAAATGCTTTTTTATTGCTCTCACTTTTTATCGTATTTTCATGCATATGTAAGCGACACTATGAATCCTTGATATTGATTGGCAATCCCCTTATTAGTATTTCATAGCGATTCTTTCGAAAAAAAAAGCCATAAAGTTGCAATTGGTACTAAAAAAAAAGTGCGCCGTTTTTATCGCAATTCACATTTCTCTTCCTTATTTATGTGCGTTTTGAAGCAGCAGCCACCACGACAAACAATAACAAGAGAGAGAAAAAAATATGAAAACATAGAACCCGATTATGAGTTTATTTATGCATGATGTATTGCTCGCGTTGGGCATATATAATTCGTTTCGTTTAGCGGATTCGTTTGGGGGCATCAGATGAACGATTATACGCGCACGATGGCGTCGCTGTTTTGTATGAGCTTCAAAACAATAAATCGAGCGAAACCGCTAGCAAATTATATGGCAATTTGTGATCACTTTTGTTGAAATTGTGTATGCTTTGACAAAGCACGCAAATGTCGAAAGATATACACACCAGAAGAGCAAAGCAGAAAAAATGAAACGCTGAAGATTCACACAGCACATGTCAATTTATTATGCAATAAAAGTGACTCTATCTTTCTCTCTCTGCGTGTACGTGTATAATTTTTATGTGTGCATTTTAATAGAACTAAAATTTAATGTGATTGGCCTGACATTCAAGGTGGCAAATTTTGTTGTGAGCAAACATTGTCGAAAGAAATACGATGCACAAGCGCAAATACACACAGCAACACACACAGATACATTGTAGCGTAGAAATGATAATAGAATGTGCGTTTCGTTCACCACATCATCGTTATGCTAAACAATATTTGCATGAGAGCTTGCATGAATAGCAATACAGAATGAGCCGGATAGTGACCCAGTTTTTCGAACCGAAGCGCAACAAAATAACGAAAAACGAATAACTTTTTATTCAATCAATTTTGATTGTGACAGATTTCTTTAATACAGAAATTATGTATACATGTAACAGGATTAAACAGGGGAAGCGTTCGGAAGATATAATATTTTTCTGTTGTTATGTGTGTGTGTATGTATGTGTATGTATAACGTTTATGACAATCGCTTGCATTCTGTGTGTAGTTAATGTTTGAATGTCACAGATTTCAATCCGATCAATCTATCTAAGTGACATTTAAAAAGCGATTTGATAGTGATTGATAAGGCAATTCTCTTGCACTCTCTCTATCTCTCAATATCCTCTGTTGTGTACTATGTTCGGAGAATTTATGCGAGTATCGCTTTGTGTATGGTATACATTTCATCAATTAGTATTTAATGTCATTATAACATGTAGGTCTCATAGAGCTGAAGCGGTGTCCGTAATATTAAATAAATATCAATGTGAGGGAGAGAATGACGCGCACTAAGTATAAAAATAATACTCATTACATCGTTATATATATAATGTTTCAATGGAGAAACGATGTGTGACATTTTCATGTCGGTGTCGATGCAATATCGTATCACATCGATTCATTTCACGAGGCTCAGTTGTGCCAGCCTGGATGGAGAAATTCCTATCAAAAGTGGAAAAGTCAATTTCGATTGTTCAATTTGTGCTTCGTTTCTTTCTCTGTTCTGGTTTCTTTTTTTGCTTATATCTTCGTGGTATGTTGTGAAAATTCGACCACACTCAATTCGAATGTCGATTTGAAAGCTTGGCATGAGGTTATATCTAATTTTGTTGTGTTCACAGTTGGTGGCAATTTCCTATAGAATAAGGCCAAATTGAATTTAATTCGTAATCAAATTGCTCTTGATGCAAAAAGCAAATAATAAATGCCTACAATCCCCTTTTGAAAAAAGCGTCCACACATACACACAAGCTCACTTATCTGAGCACCGAAGAATAAGCGAATGCCCATTGGGGAAAAAACACACACTGAGAACAACAGCAACAACAGCTCGGCATTTTCATTTATAGACACCAAAATATTCAAATATTCATTGGAATGGGGAAAAGAATAAACAATTTTTTCGTGTTTTATGTGTACGAAGACGATGATCAAAATCAAACGATTTTTTTCTGCTCAGTTACTCGATTTAATACGTTTTTTTCTGATTTTCCACATTTCTTATACAATTTTTTTGACTTTTTTCACGCCTACTTTCATCGCAGCTGATGACTAAATGAAGCGCTGTCATGAACGAAACAATAACCGGTTATGTATATGAAAAAAACTCATTTACAGTAAACCATTCGACCCTTAAATTGATATTTTGTTTCCATTCACAATGGATATATATATAAAATACCATTATCCGAATATCATGATTTATCCGTCTCGAAATCGAATCCAATTTCTGTTTTCTCTCTCTTTTTCTCTTTAATTTTTTTCTTCTTCTGTTGAAGCCCAACCTTTTCCGACCGAATTTAATTTCGGTGCACAGCGTGTGTACATTTCGCAAAGAGAAAGGCGAATCAGATTTTTTGGCAAAAGGAAGTGGCTTTTTATTACGTTTGACGTAATGGCATTACACAAATTTTTCATTGATGATAATAATAATTCCCCAGCTGACAGAACAAGATTCTCACGCTGAATGTGTTTGGTTTGCCAGTGAAAAGATGTAAAACAATAGATAGACCCACACAAATAACCACAAACAACAACAAAAAATGAGCGAAATCATCGTATTTAATAAGTAATAAACAAGAAATAAATTAAAATGCATTGTGTTTGGTAATGTTGCGTCGGAAATAACATTAACGATAATAAAATGAAATGTTGGTGTGTGCATGAGAGTGAGAGAGTGTGTCTGGTGTATTTTGGTGTTTCTTGTACTGAATTGGGAACGATAAGGAAGTTACATAACATTGAACGCCTCTGAAATGAATTCCTTTTTTTTCCTCTGCTCAAAAGTTTCAAGTAATTTATTTCACAAAAATACTTTCACTTCATTCACGCGCTTAACGTGGTGGCGTTGAAATATCGAAACTTTTCATTTTGCGTACATTTTATTTCCTATCTCAGATCAAGAATAGAACGCAAAACATGCGAGTACTATTTTAACAGTAAAAACAGAATAAACCAGAAGCCATCATTTGAATACGCTCGAATGTGTACGCCGGCAAATGAGTGAAACGAACGGTAAAATGCGCTCTGCACAGAAAATTATTTACGGCCTGATACATTTGCATAAATTAAAGTTTCA
Source organism: Contarinia nasturtii (assembly GCF_009176525.2). NCBI lineage: Eukaryota > Metazoa > Arthropoda > Insecta > Diptera > Cecidomyiidae > Contarinia > Contarinia nasturtii. The sequence continues at coordinate 3,131,406 of NW_022198157.1, read as the reverse complement.
TTCGCTTGTTGTTATCGGTGGAATTTGTCAATTGTAAACTTTTCACAAATCATTTATTTTCGCGGTGTGTTGTGTACGCGCGCGGTTTGCTGCCTTTTTTTATTCTAATTAAGTAGAGTACACATAAATTGTGCATGGACGATGGAGCGTGTGGTTTATGGCGATACTACTACACACATTTCGCACAAGTATATTGTATATAGAGCACAATTGTCGAGCGCTATTTAATTATCAAAAGCACTCGGGGCCCCGCATATATTCGCATTGCTGCACTTACAACGCAAATGGCTGCGATTTGATTTTCGCTTTTGTATGTTGTCGTTTTTTTCTTCTTCTTCTTCTTTTTTGTTGCTCTCGGCGCCCGTCCACCCGCCTGTTCGGTGTTACGACACTGACTTCAAATCTAATATATAAACTCGAACGCTACCGAAAACATTAAACGCTAATTATAAAAAACATTGCGTTTGATATCGCCACTCGAAAATGTTCGCTTATCAATTGAGAACACTCATTCAAGTTATTTTCTTGCAAAATGTGCATTCTATAGTCGAGCAGGGTAACGGAGGAGGGGATATTCAAAATACTCATTAAATTCTGTTTTTCACCTGATGGCAATGCACAAGTAATTAAACAAACGTAAAATGTAACGGTATTGCATGGTTTTCCTTTATCTTTGCTTGCCCGAAATAGTGATGTTACGATTGGGCGAATAACTGGGGGGAGCACTGTTTATCACTTGAAACGTACAGTTAGCCGTGCATTGCTCTTTTTTGCTCGTTACCTTATGTGTGTATGCGTGTGAGTGTGTGTATGCATAAGTACGAAGAAACGCTGTCTTTAGGCGATGACACGCCATATGAATCGGAGTACATTACTCTTGTGCGATAAAATAGTGACAAAGTGACTTGAAGTAGACAAGCGACAGTGCTCTAATAATGGAATTTATAAAATGTAAAACGGCCGCGAGCGATGCAGACAACTCTCCACATTGTAAAACTTTCAACGAATCACCATTTTTCATGCAACCGAAAAAAAAGGAACGAAAGAGATAAACAGCACAACGAGATGAAGCGATGAAATGAACGCTTGCAAGTGAACTCATTTTATTTTCTTTATGCATTTCTCTTCTCTTCTTTTTTTGCTTCGAATTGGCAAATAAAATTGCACTAATCAAAAGGATAACCCCGTGTTCAATTCCAGTTGAACGTGTTCATCTTTCTGCATTGCACAACATTGTACACGTTGAACATCATTATTTCGAATTCAATACTTGAAAATTCTGTGACATTATCGATTGCACTCAAAATGAAAATATAGCAAAATAGAGAAGGGGAGAGAGAGAGAGTGCGGGACAGCAAAAAATATTGGATAAAAACTCGAACGGAAACTCATTGCAATTACTGTATGCCACATTGCATCGCTTAAGCATCGTTTTCTTTTTCTTTCATTCGATTTGCAGTGTAGATCTAATGAAGATGAACAAAATATATTCGATTTGAAGTGGAAAACGGCATTTGCCGTTGTATTTCAATTGAAATTATTAAAACAAACGACTGCGCCCAAAGAAAAGAAATATAGGGGATGAGCAACGCAGATTGGCGACCAGCGACGAAAAGATTGAGCCAGCGAACGAACGAAAGAATCAAGAGTGTATCCAATTTAACGAGTGTGACTTTACAATTTCAACTAATAATCATAACATTCTCGGTTCTTTATTCGTCGATCGTGTTTCGTTTGCGATTTCATTGCCGTTTTATGCACGATTTTCTCTCTTTCTCTTGCCTCAAGTTTTATTCATTCGACTGCACAAACGATGATGACAACAGAACCAGAACGAAAATAAGCAGCACATTGGCAATGGCGAAAAAGAGAGCGCATTGTTAGTGTTATTGGTTGGATGATTGTTACCATTTTTGCAACAATGCGACAAAAGACAATTGAAATAGAAATTAGACTATATTGCTCTGGTTGCCACTTTAATGCATCCAATCGAAGCAAAATGAGTGTGCAAAATATTCTTATTACGTTCATTTCTGTGCAGTGAAACGGCAACGAGGGAACCCATCCACACAAATGCAGTGCATACTAGAAGAAATACGAATATTCCAATTTATAGTCTAACTTTAGCTTATGACCTTCTTTGCTCTCGACATGGTTTGCATACCACCACTCGTGCGCACCATGGAAATCATATTGAGAATTGTCTCCCAATGCTAGTGGCAAATCAGTTCGCACAAGTCATCGATTTGTGAACAGAGAATGGGAGATAGAGAAGGAGAGATGAATAGATAAATAGAGAGAAAAAAAATTGAGAAAAAAAAAAACTGAAATGAATGTGGAAGAAAAAAGAACTCAAACCGAAAAAAATGATTGATAGAGTTGGGAATTCTTTAAATTTTAGCTCGTAATTGCTGGGATGGCATGTGAACAATGGCAGCGCTATGTGATACACAATATGGAACACACTATACATGCATGCATGCACACACACACACACACACACACACACACACACATACAAGTGCTGGATGTTCATTTTCCATTGTGAAAATGTTTCGATACATCAGCAAAACTACCATTTTGCCGAAAAGAAGATTTTTCTCTCATCTTTATTTTACTACAAACAATAACTTTTTGAATTTTATGCGCGCTCATTTCCCTCTCTGCACTGGTGATATTTTTGCGCTTAGATCGCATAACAAAACGTCAGCAATTCGTTATTCAGCTTTTGTAAGTTAGCCACACCAAATGTCCACACTCCACAATCCATATTGAAGCGCACATCCACACTTATTATGCGCTGGATACTGTAAAGAGTCCACAGCAAATTCGAATATATGATGATGGTTAATATTGCAACTATTAGGAGATGGTTTTATTATTTCTCAAACTTAAACCGATAATAAAGAGGACAAACACCGCACAGTCATTGTTACTTTTGCCTTGCTCGTGGCATATGCATTTCGGGTGGTAATCAACTCCAATGCTTCCAGTTTTTTTTCATCGTTAAACTTATTCACGACCATCATCTTAGTCTGGATGACATTTCCATTGACTTGAAACCACACACTTGTTGGCTTTTTGTCCGAGTATTTTGTTCGCACGTCTCGCAAATACACGAGGCCTCCCCTTTCGTCTCACACCTACACATTTGTATATTTGATTCCCTCGCCAATCACATACACCAACTGAATTTTTGGTGAATATCATCGCCAGTTGGACTTCTGTGTCAACTCATCGTAATTTCGTTAAAATAAATTGTGTTTTAGTGAAATCACACTCTAATTGGATTGAGATATAAACTTTTATACAAAAGCAACGAACTCAAAGCATAAAGAACAACACAAACGGAATCAAGCAGGCTATCGGCAAATACACTTGCGAGACATAGTTTAAGTGATAGATAGAGAGGTGGAGAGGGTGCAGTGCGTTTCACGAAATCTGTTTCTTCTTTATGTTCACCAAAATGACGATGAGCGAATGAAGGCGATGAAATGAGAAAATATTTCGGCAATTTTGCTACCGCACATCAACTTCAATTGGCATGTGTATGCTTTTAAGCTTACGCTGCTATTCATTCGGGATGAAATTGTCGTTTTTGCTTGGACTTGATCTCTTTCTCACTCTATCTCTCACTCTCTATCTCTCTCTTTGTCTGTTTTCATTCCTTGTTTGTTATTTGATCTAGCCTTTCGGATGCTGCTGCTGCTTCTTATTCTGTGTCGATACTGTGGGCGGTAGTAGTGCGGTGATGTTGTTAAAGCACTGCTCCAAAATGGTAATATTCAAGTGAATTGAAGCAAAGTGCGTGTGTCACACCATTGAAAAAGAGTGAGAGAATGAGAAATACGAACTTCTTACGTCTTTGGAGATTTGTTGTGTTTGTTTTCTGAATTTAAATTGAAAAATTTTCTTTGCGGGAATACTTTGGATGCCATTAGTTACTTCGCATCTTGAATATTCAAATTCAAAGTTTGAGATGTGGGTGCGAGCCCAATTTAATATCCATTTTATCCAATGCGTAGTAATAACAGGCATTTTGGTATTTGTAATCCACTTTCGCCGCACTAAGAGACTGTATGTCTGTGTGCATGAAGAGAGTTTGGTTTGTTAAGCCAATAAACTGACCAATTAGATTCGCTATGCACAGGAAATAGATGACTAGGCTTTGAATTGAACGATGGTCAACAAAACTATGATCTCAGATTATGTACGCAACACCGAACATCAACTAAAGTGAAACGAAATCGCATTAGACCACTGTCAAATGGTCTCATATATAATGGTAGTTGCGAGGAAAATCAAATTTATAGATAAAAGTGCTAAAATTTTAAAACCGAGCGCTTTTTACTACAAATGGTATTTTAGATTCTTTGGTCAAAATTGATGGTGATGACGGCAGCTGATATCTTTTTACGTTTCTTTTTTTCAGTCATCCACACTAAAAATAATATTAGAGTCAGTGTGTCATCGTATGCTATCCCATTAAGTGTTGTAACAGCTTAACAATAGAACCCCTCCGAAAGATCGAAAAAACGAGAGATACGGAGTATTGAAAAATCGGCCACACACATATACGACAAACGTCTGATCCCCAAGAGTAGTATGATGAGCCGTTTTCCATCTGTAGATGTTTAGCAGCTTGTATGACTCTGGTTTTCTCAATTTTATTAATAGCTAACCTATGGAATGGCAAGCAAACACCGAACAAAAAGTCCCCACATCGAATGGGAACTAAAACACTACTGATGGAAGGTACACAACATAATAACCGATATCATCGATTATGTCGTTTTTTTTGTTGTTTTTGTTCTAGCCTCTTAATTTTTTTCCTTTCATTTTGCCCATCATTCAATGATGTTAGTGAAATCCGAACTAGCAAAAGGTCGCTTACTATTCGCCTTTTTTCTTACTTTTCAACATCTTTTTTTTTCATCGTTTATAGCTTTGGTTAGCAATTCTTTGTAACATTGTTGCTATTTTTTGTTCCTCTTCTTCTCTAATGTGCTGCTTACTATTTCTGTTTTCGTAACACAAAAAACAAAAAAACAAAACAAACGCAGTACACTAGCGTTACTGCTACAATATGTGACTAATGGCATACGTATGTCATTGGATTCAAGCAAAATATCCTAACATGTGAAAAACGTCATTCGCTCAAATGTAACCAGAAGACGAATTTGTTGAGCGAGCGACTTCATTCGAGAATGAACACGAGCCAAATACTCTGTAAAACATGTTTATATTATAGAGTGAAATAGTAGACAGGAGGAGAGAAGAGAGAGAGAGTGAAATTGAAAAAAACGCAAACATTTTGGTAGAGAAAAAAAAGGAACGAAATGAGAAATGATATACAAAAACGCTCCAAAGTGCCTTCCAAATTGTAGCAGATAGTGAAAACAGACGAACTAGCAACATCTTAAACAAATATCTGTGTACTGTGTGCATGTTTATTGAATAGCAAACTTAAATAACCAGGAACGAAGATGAAGAAGAAAAAAGCAATACAAAAACACAGATCAAGCAAAAAAAAGAAATGTGAAGCGATTTCGAAACATATGGACTCTATATCTCTTTCGTTGTGGCCGCAATTACGGGCAAACATACATCAGAAATGCTTACCTCAATTTCCATTTCTTCGAATACGGGAAAGCAAAGCTCAAATAAATAAATTTGAGCTCGTTTCATTTGGGCCATCTAACCAATTTCGATGCAAATCGATTCGATTTGCCCAGACCATTTGACTTCTTTGTTGACACACGCACATGTATACATATATTTATAGATTTAACTTCCCTTTTAACATAATTCCATTTCAATTTTGACCCAAACATAATTTCAACTTGAACTTTATCGGTTTCCGTACATGTGTATGTTTACATTTCGCAATGCTAATGGCCAAAACGTTCAGGAAAATTACCACATAAATAGTCAAATGGTTTTTCATTCTCTTTCAATCGTACAAATATAAATACATTAATTGATGATTCTGACAATCTCATCCGTTCATATCGTTGTTTGCTATCAAAACATTTCTCAATGACGTAAATACACACATAAATTATCAGCCGAAAATCAAAAACAGATTGATTGGGTGAAGGAAGAAAAGTGTTGCCAATGCTTACCAGAACATGCATTTTGTGATGCATTATCTGATAACACCAACGCATATTAACATTGTATGGGGTAAAAATTCACAGTTGTGAGCATAAATCATGGAGAAAAAACAGAAAAAAAGAATAAATATATTAAAAAAATGTTGAGCCAATGATGACGATTAATGTTTGTTTGCCTGGCAGAGTCATATTTGTTTTTTCGCGATTTATGCGCTCAAATCAGTTATGTAAGACATTTTTCTTTCTCTTTATGCGCGTGTTTTTTTTTTTGTTCCCTTGAACTTTTTGAACCGAAACGTTCCAAGATGAAGATATATGCCGACACTTTTCACACACATTTTACATTGTTCAAGGTATGGAACGATAACAATGTTCTGATTTCGTTATATTGGGGACAGAACACTGTGTGTGTGTGTGTCAGCTCTTTTAGAATGCTGAATATAACAGTCATCCGAATGGTAAATGGATATGGTTTGGAATTCATCATCATTGGAATAAATTTAAATTTAGATTGAGTTAATCATAATTTACGACTTGACAGGCATTCGCTTTTTGTCTTCGTTTGACATTCATTCAGGCGACAACATTCAAAAACTAGACATCGAACGTAAAAACCAAAATCCATCGAAATGTGTGGGGGGGAAGGGGAAAACATGAAAATAATGGCGAATGCATAAAAATCATTGTCTCGAATGCTCATTGTATTTTGTTTAAATAAAGTGAAGATGATTTCTATTGTATTTACAAACGAGCGCACGCTCGCACAACACCCAAAATGTTTGCAAATGTAAACGAACGCCAAAAAGCGAATCGAGAGTGCCAAAATAGAACGAGTATTTGTGTGGGTAAAACAAATATTGTTTTGGGCGCTTTTGTATTTTTATGACATTCTAAATTGAATGATACTGAATGATATTGCATTTTGATGTATTGTTTGGTACTATCATGATGTCTCTTTTTTTTGTGAAGACAAAAAGAACGTCAATTATTGTGAAAATATATTACAGTTTATTGTTTGAATCGAGTTCAATGCGCACGATGTGTCGTATTGTATGATCGATAACCATAAAGCTAATGTTGAATATGGGCACAAATCAAATGAAAACTGAAACCAAAATGAAGGCACATCGAATTATCGGTTCCGATACCAATTTTTTTTTTCATTGCTAGTTCAGGTGCTACGCTTCCGAGAATTTCATTCACTGTAAACATTGGAAGAACAACAAAGAAAATGGAATGGAAAAGACACGTGAATAATTTACGACATTGAATCATGTGAAATGCGACATTGAGGAAGTTGAGAAGATGTGTGTCTATCTCTCGGTATGCATTGAGATGTAATCAAATTGATCACAAAATTCAATTGAAGACAATGTAATAATTTTAGAAGGTATATACAAACACCCGCGCAACACCAAACAGCACTCTCTGACCAACCGAAGCATTTTTATCATATGACGAAAATCTCTAGATCTGACGTATATTTTATTTTTGCTATTGTTTTCCTTTTCACATTTATTGTGCGCTCGTTACAGCTTTTATTCAGTTTCAGCATTTTGACGAAGTGTTGTTGTTCATATCGGGGTTTTTTGCGTTGTCGTATGATTTCATTTGCATTCATTTTGCTCTAGAGAGTGATATCGGTGCTAAGCACATTTATTCGGGCATTGTCTAGATTCCGTTCTCGTGCATACATTGCAAAATATATCTATAGATATATTCTTGTTCCACTTTATTGGTAATAAGCGTATGTGCATTCATATATATATGTATATATTTTAGGCATTATTCGTTTAACGCGATTTCCTTTTTCCGCTTTTCCATGATCGTATTCAGTTCGTGTTACATCATCTATCTGTGCCATATATGTTCGTTCTAATATTGAATGCAATTTGCGTTCATTGTTCACATGCAATTCTAAATTCAATTTTTTATCCATGTTGCCGTCTCATTTTCTATTTTCTTCTTATCGCGTCGTACTTGTTCAAACATGGTGAGCGCGCACACACACACACACAGTGTGTGTATGTGTATGTAAAATGAGCATGCATTTGTACTCTCGTGATTTATGATTGCGATTACGGTTTAACGATTGCGATATTGCAATTGCAAATAAAATTTCATAAATTTATTGAATCAAACGAATGGAGATGCAAACGAGCAAACTAAACTCAAAATGAACCAATTTTCAATTCAATATCTCTCACACGCTGTTCGTTCGAAACGCTTTATTTCCAATAAAGTTTTTGAACGACTGTTTTAAATATTTTGCCGCGCGTAAAAACGGTGGATTAATTTCCCATTACATTTGGCTATTGCCTTTTGTAAATATCAATCAAATGGTATGGCGATTAATGTACTTCCCGCAGATATATGTACGCGCACGCATTTCGATATGTGAAATTGAAATTATAAATCGATGGAAAGCATTAAACATTTTTCCATTTTAATCACATTCGATGGGTTTGCGATGGGGCTAAATTGATTTTCGATCGGATTGTGCACACATTGGCATTGTGAGAGCATCATCACACGTATACAATTTCCAAATCCGGCTATAGCCTCAAAATAATTCGAGGCCGACAGTTTCCGACCATTGCGTTTTTCATATTATCTATGTCATTTTGTGAATAGCGAGCGCAAAGTCAACGGAGATCATGCATGTGATTATTACAATTAGCCACTTAATTCAACTAGATACAATGGAAATAAATTTTTGGACACCCGCTTTGTTTACTGTGTACGTCTCTTTTTCGGTGTTTCTCGTCGGTCGCACTCGTTCATTACAAATTCATGACCGTTGACGATTGCGATGGCATGTTAAAGTGACACACAACAATATAATATTATTTCAAATCGGCGCGAGCGTTTGCTCGTCCGCGCCAATATTCATAAAAAGTGTATGACCGCAAAGCACGAATTGCGTCAAGAGACTTTACCACACTCGTTCATCTATACATACACACTCATGTGATAAAACAAATCATAATTTGATGATGTACGATACTGACGATGTTTGTCATTGTCTCTGTGCGTTTTTTTTCTTCGTCAATTTTATTGTTGTTCAAATGAAATCAGTATCAATGCCCGCGATGAGCGATTATGTAATCAATTTGAGTGCGTGTGAATTGTAAGTAATTCTTGATGCGTTTTCTATGAATGTGGTCGCAAAGCGATGACAATTCATCATGAATTTTTCCCGACGTTGATTCCCAACTTAAAGTGAATGTCACAAACTCAAGCAAAAACTCCTATCAAACCGTTATTATGTGAAAACTAGATCTAAATTTGTTCTCGCCATTTGTTTTTTTTTTTTTATTTCATTTTGATAAATTATTGTTGACTGAAATATTTTTTATGAGTCAAATAGATAATAACAAGTGTACGTGTCTATAAATTGAAAGAGTAAAACCAATGAAAACAACGCGCGTACATTATGGGTTTTTGTCGAGATAATGTCACTTGTCATTCACATTCACCGTAATTACAGCAAAAACGTTTTTTCTCTTTATTTCTCCAGTAGCAAAATCTATGGAAACAAGTTAATAATCCTCCAGGAACAAACTCATTGTGAAATCGCATGGAATTTCAAACAAATAAAAAAAAAGAGCGCACACACAAATAGGTCGGCGTTGACTCGTTTCGTTGAGCCCGAGCACGAGATCAGAAAAAGTAAATAGCGGGGAGCGAGGGAGAGAGAGAGAGATAGAGATAGAGAAAAAAATGTGCAAGAGATTAAATATGTGAGTGTTTTTTCCTCTCCGTCGTTGGCAAATTTAAACATGTTCAAATCACTGATGCGTGTCATCTTCCTGAATGTGCTGCTTGTTACTCGTTCCGAAATGTTCTTGATCATCCGTTTTTACACAACCAATGAACATCCAGCCAATGAACGTTTAGATGACATGAGAGGTAAAACTACAGCGGCACATACAATTAACAACAATATAAAAATACGGCGCAATAATAGAAGCATATCAACGCCGAAAGAGCAAATGTGTAGTTGTATTATTCGGTCTCATTTGCCACCACACATCAATTGGGTGAGGTTATTTTTTCATTTTCATTGTCGTCTTCGGTTAAACGTAGATTTTTTTCAGCGGATATTATCGATAATAATTATATTATTATTGTTGCATTGTGTGTCCCACACACACACATGCACACATATTCAATTACATGTAAGCTGTCTGCCATTCATTCGTTCATTCATAAAATGCAAGTGATTGTGCATTTCAATTCCGCTCGTATACGAGCTGCTTGGCTATTGTTCGGTGATAGAAAAAGAGATTTCATGTTGAACTATAGTTCGACAATTGAAGGAAGTAACACAATACAGAAAATTCCCCGTAATTCGTTTGGCTTCAAAACTGACTGTATAACAATGCATTTACTTGACTACAATTCCGATGACCTTGACACAGTGTGCGATCGCGTTTAATGCGTCTCTTTCTCACTGTCTGTGCTATATATGTGTCGAAAACAAAAAAGCACGCTTGGGCCATTTAATTTCACATTGTGTATTTTATATATTGTAAAATCGTAACAGCTTTTCAAGCAACGAGAAATATATTACAATCACATACATCTTTTTATTGACATTTTTTTTTATCGCATTCAATGAAGAACATACATACATATACACAGTTTGCGCAATTCTCGCATGATTTTTCAACTGATATGTCACTCAATACGTTTGCATGATTGCTAAACATTTTTGCTAAAATCAATTGTGACTTTCAAATGTGTATGTTTGCATTAGACAGAGTTGAGTGAAGTTCAGGTCTTATAACCATTGTTTTCTGATTACTACAGATGATTAAAGTGAACAAATTTTGCGCGCGCCTCGCAGATCGCGGAACTGATATACAGAGCAAATGAGACTGATAACATGTGTGTGTGTCTTTATAATAGACAAAAAAAAACGAAACAAAACCTAGCAACAACTACACTATCAATTCCACTGACAATGAATTTTGAACATAAAACAGTTTCATCCAGCCGAAACGTAATTTGAGACATCGTCCGGTTTGGGTCATGTGTGTGAGTGATATCTAAGTATGCGTGAAATTACATCGCAATTTGGTCATTTCTCATTTTGGAATTCATTTCATTGTCGCGTGTAGGCAATGATAAAATAAAATGGCAGTTTATTGTTGTTCATTATGTATGACAAGAGAGTGTGTGAGAGAGAGAGAGTGACTGTCAAAAGTTTGTTTTATGACAACATTGAAAGAAATCACATCAAAATTCAATCGAATGTGTCAAAGTTGGTGGGATTATTTACCTTTTTGTAGGCAATTTCTCTCCGATTGAATTGCTAGAAAAATCAAAAACGAATTTATTTTAATGGGAAACAATTGATGAAGCAAACGCCTTGCCATACTTCTGAAAAATAAATGATTTAAAAACCATTAGGATGTTATTGCGAATGGTGAAGTTGTTAGCAACGCGAACAAAAAAAAGTTTTATTTCAATTTTCGAGCATCGACAATTTTGAAGGCCTTTCCTCGTGACATATGCCAAATGGCCAATGGTTTGATTGTTGGCAGGGACATCTTCGACGGCAATATTCAACGAGGTGAATTTTTTTTTATGATAAGAAGAATGTTTCAATTCAGGTCAAAAAATTACTTTGAAATTAGTTTCGGCAGCAAACATTCTAATATCTAATTTGTGTCGCTACGAATGACTAAAAACAGGTCTATAAAATGTTGCGGCAACCGTCTGACGTATGATTTATAGAAATCGGCTTCATCAAACATTGCCAGACAATCTTTTTTATTCTTTACATATCTCTCTCTCTCCCTTCCTCTGTAGGTGTTGTTTTGCTTTCTTTCGATTCGAAAGTTTCGAAAGAAAAAAACGAGCGACCGAAAAGCAATCCAATGTAATTTGAAAATTGAAATTTGCCTTCGGAAAAGAATCAAGAAAAAAAAGTTGAAAAAAGGTGGCGCATATTTTGGAAGAGAAAAAAACTGCTATATAAAAAATAATGTGCCAAATGAAATACGCATGATGGTATGTTTCTTCTTCTTATGATCGTTTCGACATCATTGCCGTTTTTCAACTTTGGGCCAAAGTTATGGTCGTGAATTATTTCATTCCATTTATGTGTGTGTGTGTGTGTGTGTGAGAGAGAGAGAGAGAGAGAGTGTTTCACCCCCTTTCCAAATGCCTTTCTGACATTTACTTATATTAAAAATACACATTACACTTTACTGGCAGTCGGCACATATTTCCATAACATAAATTGTGCGAAACGAGTATGGCTGGCATCAATGATGCTGATACTGCTAATGCTATTGCTATGTTCATGCTTTCTGCAATCGCATTTAATTTTGATGATGAAATAAGAACATTTACCACCAAAATACACAAAAAATCTCATGGCAGATAACATAAAGTTAACTCATCCACTGTTTCTATTCCAAATTGCTTCAATTTTTTTTCTGAGCCGATTTGTATTTTTTCTATTATCTTCTGTGCCGCCGTTACTTTGTATTCTATTTGATGCGTGGTATGATTTGCTTCAGTAGTTTATTGTTGATATTAAAGTGGGCGTCAAAAGTGATGTTTCCAAAGTACTACTCATCATTATTCCATTTTCCTTGTTTCCATTATGCAGAGTATCGAATGGGAACCCGATAAAAAAAATAGAAATTCAAATGAAATCGAAACTGAAACAAAATAATATTCTTTTGCTTTTTTTTCCATGCCGTGCTCTAGATAGCTTAAACTTTGTACGATTTTTTATGCATTTATCCTCAATCTATTCGCTTCATTAATGTCACTTACAAAGTCATATCGATGATTTTGCATTTTCTCTTTGTGTTCTGCATTCGGTACGGCATTTTTCATTGAAACAACACAAATCTATCAGACACACCATGTGAGTGATATATTCAGAGCATGATAAATATAGAACAATCATCAAAAAATTATTCCAGAATGTATAGCGATTTACAATCTCTTGTCTATTTTCGGTGTATGGGTTTGTGTATGTTGTTGTTGTGGTTATTATGGAAAGGGGGCTTAGCATTGGACAAATTACACGCGAGCATGATAATCCGTAAATGTTGAATGTTGGAACGTGAGATCTCATGCAAGCACAAAAGACACACAAACACAGACAACAATCGTCGGCCGAAATTTAAAGCGATAAGAGGCTATTTATCACGGAAATCGATCGGATCAAATGTAAATTGTGCACACAACCGTAAGTCATTTTATATAGATTCCAGTCAATCGAACTGTGAAACGGTGAATTTGTACGTTTTCTCTCGGTCATGCACGCATATATATCGATACATTTTCTTTTGATATGTGCCACTTTTCTCCCCTAAACACAAATAAACTCTCAATATGTGTGGATCCGATTTTCTGTGGTGACGACAACAACAACAACAGCAACAATAGCAGCAGCATGAACAGTGTTCAAATTACCGCAAGTAAAATGACCAAAACGCACATCATAAATGTGTTTCTTTTATTTTCATCGTCAATTTGTGCACGAAATGTTCATTTGGCTCTGAATCAAGAAAACCTGCTGCTGTTTTTTTTCTTGATTCGATAAATTAATTTACATTTTCTTTCTATGAATAAAAAACAGCAGCAATAACCAATATCGATGGAAATGAGGTTTGCGTGCCCAGAACATATAAAAAAGGGAACCACCACATCAACAACGTTGAAATGCCTCACACAAACACACACACACACACACACAGTGGCTTCTTCACATCGTTCGATTTTCGTTTTCTTTCTTTCATACACATTTATTTTACATTTTGATTTCAACTTCTTTCTGTCACGTTGCACAAAGTCATCCCTGTTGCCAGTCATCTTTATTACGTGAATTGCCATATTGTGCTTCGATAACAGCATTGAAGCGACATAAAATGATTGAAACAGACGCGCCAACAACCGTTTTGAATCTAATTCACTTGCATCTCGATTGAAAATGGTTAAACCTTTTTGGTTCGGTGTGGCTCTTGATAACTGGGATAACTGTACAACTGCTGGTGTGTTCAGGTTCACAGAATGTATACGTGCAAACGGCATATGAGCTTACAAATTTTTGGGATAAAACACTCAATCGCTTTTGGTATGTGTGTAGGTATGGTTTCTTTTAACACTTTTATATTGAATGTGTATTCGAAAGGAAACAGTGTGATATGTGAACAAAACTTGTTTCCAGTTCGCACGTTGATACGCAATATACAAATGGCATGAAATACATGATACAAAAAATCAAGCGAAGCACACGTTCGTGTCTGTAAGCGTTTTTCTGTAAAAAAACAATGCCGATGAGACAAGCAGCAGATGTGAAATGAATCTACTGTTTCCCCAAATAAAATGAAATGAGATGGGAAGAGAACGAGGGCAAGAAACGGTGTGAAAGAACGAAATGGAACATTACATAGAGAGAAACGAAAACTAGGTCATTATTTTTCTCATTTTCCACACATGCGATTAGATTTTTGCTTCATTTTCTCTGTGTAAAGCAATATCCTTTTGGATTGTGTGGCCTTTAATCAAACAAAAAAAACCATTCACACACATACTCGAACACACATAGTATGTGAAATGGCCGATTTTTCAACATCAATGATAATCCATGCAACATAAACATTGTCAGTATCATTATTACTCACAAGCACACAATTCCGGTTCGGACGGTAAAAGTGAACGAGTGTGTGTGTGTGAGAGAGAGAGAAAGAGAGCGAAAGCGACTTAATTCTGATGTTCAGACAACGAAGAATACACTGTTGTCCGACTCCGACTTACGAAATGGAAAATAAACAATCATTAAATGACTTCATGACCATCCACATTTCCTAGCCCCAAAGCATTTGAAAATGGCAAATACGAAATAGAAACGAGCGCAAGAAGAACAAGACACCATTAGAAGGGATATATGTGTGCTTTTTTCTGACAATTTTTTTACAGCCGCTTACAATGTGTTCTCTCTTGCATCTTATGAGCTTGATCCGTGAGTTTTTTATTCGTTCTTTTTATTTTTCGAGAAACAAAAGTCTACGTTGAAAGACGTGTCAGCCTCATTTTGTCTGTCGTATAAAATGCGTAAACATTCATGGCCCGACATATTTTTTGTCTTTTGATATCATTTTACTAGCGCGTCTGTGTTTTTCCCTATTCATTCGTCTTTGATGTCTTTAACTGATACATATTATGCGCACGATAAGAGCGTAAGTATTTCAAGAAATCGTCCTGGATTTGTGTGTCTTGATATTTATTTCTTAACGTTTGTGCATTTTGATGGCATTTTTGTGCGCGCAAAGAACCATAACAATAATAATAATAACAACAACAACACCAACGACGACGACGAAGAAGAATAAGAAGACGAAAAACTCTCACCAAATACTACTATACAACTTATCAAGCTCTTGCTATGCACGCAGTGCTTGTGTGTGTACGGCGCGAGAAATCAACTGAAGGATTTCGAAATTACATCTCAACACGCACCAATCTCTCGGTGCCCAAATATCGGGCTCACACAAAACAACGGGAGGGAGATGGATATAGAGAGAGTATGAGTGTTAGAAGACCGAGCGGCAAAAAATATATATATCTCAATAGAGAAGAATTGTGTGTAACATAGCAAGTAGCAAACGGGCACGAAACCGAAAGTTATAGCGGCGTGTGTTCGTAAATTATCTCTTTTATCATCCCCTGAAACCAAAAGGCGTTGGCATTTCTATTTTCAAGAGATGAAATCGAAATGATAATAGCAAACCAGTACCGAATGAAAACGGGAAAAACATAGAAAAAATATATATTTACGGAACCAAAAATCCAAAAAGCAAGCAAAAAACCGAAAAATAAAGGAGAAAACGAAGAAACTGAATTATTTGCCAAATATATGTATATGTATCGATAAAGAACGAATCAACATTAGGAAATTTGCTAGTGTCTTTTTTATCTTCTTTGATGGGTTATTTGAATGTATCAATCGATTTGATGGCATGACCGTTAAGAGCGAAAACCAATGTTCAGAAATGGGCTTTAATATTAAAACAAAGCGATTTCGTCTCAACTTTTTGTTCTTCGTCTTCTCTCGATTTGATTTGATGGAATAAAAAGGAACGTATTAACATTTAAAGGCACCATCAAAACCATAATAGTAAGAATCTTTGGATTAAATCCCATTTTGCTAGGGGAGAAAAAAGGAAACGTACACATTGGAAACATTTTTGAGTGAATTTTGTGTCTTCATTTTTCGTCGCATTGAATAAGATCCACCATCCGCCACGTATCATCATTAATTAAAAGAAAAATGTATTTCAAGTCCCATAAATATTTGACCCAGAAAAGGAATCAATCCTGTAGATTTATACATTATTCTATTTAAAGATGAAATGAAGTCCGCGTGCTCTATTCACTGACATGATCAAACACAGCAGTGTCATCTCCACAAAACCATGTCTCATATTCATATGTCTTTGTGCTCAATTGCAAGCTGTGTTATTGGGAAGCAGGACTGACATCACACAAAGCTGCTTAAATTGAGAAGATGTGAAAAATGAATACGTCGGACACATAATGTACAGCTACCGTGCAATGGTTGCGTTTGATAATGTCATTTGTTGTTGTGTTGTGTTCTAAGTTGGATTTTGTTCTCATTCATCAAAATGCATGCACCGTTGTCATCTGCCATGGATGGTGTCCACAGATAAAATTGAATCGCAACAACCACAACTTTTCACACACACACAAAGCTTTCGCAGCCACACATTTTTATCTCGACTTGAAGGAATCGCTTCGGTCTTCGCCAAATAAATAAAAAGGAATATGCACGCAACATGAACTAGATAAAGAATCGGAAAGCGAACAGGAGAGATTGAAAAAAAAGATGACATGAAAATCAAAAGGTGCCATACACATCTAGATGTCCGCTCTCCTGTTCGAGTAAGGTCTTCTTTTTCGCTTGTCGTGAGTGGAGAATGTCGAGTGTCGTGACGCAAGATTTAATGAATATAAATATTACCGTTAAGGTAAAACAAGGAAAATGAGATCCGATACCGAAAAAAAATTAACTTTTTCCTGCTTTTGTGGATAGGGATAAAAAGGTGAAGAAAGTGTTGTGAATGTTATACTTTTTGTGCACAAATCAGGATGGAAGACCTTTTGATACTCAAAGGTGCTCAAATGGATTTGCTTGAAGCAGTTTTTTCTTTTGTTTATCCTTGTGAAAGTGCATTTTGCTCGAGCAACAATAAAGAAGCGAGTAAGATGACCATCGGGGAGAAAAGGGCATCGCCACCGAAAAATAAAACTCAACGATAAGTTCAAACACTGAAGTGACGCATCGATATGAGAAATGCTTTGAAACACGCTTTGTTTCAACATCGCTCATGACCCAAGTAAGGTCAACAACTACAAATATATTTCATTTTTGTTGTGAAACGGAAAATCTCTGTGTACGATAAATTTATCGGAGAAAAATGCAGTAAAGCAACTCAATTATGCTTAAGAGCATACATTTCAATGAGGCAAAGTTCATGCTTTTCAACATCATTTACCGGAAATGATATCGCTGGTCATGAATTTCATTTTTTGAAAGACGCAAGAGTTCTCCTTTTCCTCTCAAGAGAGCACAGAAGAGAAGAGAAACATTATATGATTTTACGTGACCTTCGTATTCAAGCCTTTTCATATTGTTGTCATGTCATCGCTTCAACATCGTATTTAGAAACAGCGGCGCATTTTTGATAATATTCGGTGCCTACGGATACTAGCAACGAACTCTTATTGATGTGATTTATTTTTATTTGAGTCTGTTTTTCATGTGCTATGGAAACAGCATGACGCAAGCATAAAGAAAATAACAATAAAAAAAGATTGCATTTTTCTGCTTATGAATGCTTCTTTAAATCCATTCTCCAATTTAATTTGAACTTCAGTTTTGATCTTAAGCCGACTGTTGTTCAGCTTTGCCCATTTTTATTTTTAGCGATCCATAATTATCAAGTAGGCTTGATAATGAATTCGCCAGAAAGATTTCTCAATCTTTGTGCACAACACAAGATGAGATCAATTTCCAAAAAAAGTCACTTCAAACTTCTGCCCATTTGCAGAATTTTCTCGTCGACATTGTGTCTTTGGATCGTAGCATTCAATGCTAGATTCAATGTGAATTTAATATTTTAGTACATTGTATATACACGATGGCTATGCTAATATTTTATGGTAATTCGACGTGCATGATATTTTTGCAATTTTCCGTGTCATTTTTTTCTCTCTTTCTCTTTGTAAAACGATATGGTATGTTGTTGTGTCTATTCTAGAATTCGGCTCTTGTAACGATTTTTAAAATGCTTGCCACGCATATTCATGCCTTCAGCTTTTTTGATCACATGCAGACATGGTTCAATTAGGTGTTGCGAGTATTTTAATATATGCACGATGGCTTTCCTTTTTTGCTCCATTTGAGTGCGCTGCAAAAAGCACTAAGACCATTATCACGTTCCTCAACAGCTACAACATTTGAATTTTTTTCTCTCTCATTCGTTTCGCTTCGGTCGTGGTTGTCGTTGTTGCTAAGAATGACTTTGCTTACGAATGTGACGCCAAACATTCTCTCATGTGCTGTTCGGTTCAGTCGACATACAGGAAAAGGCACATCGTTTAGAGAAAATTGTCGATTCAATATACACAAAATGCTGCAAAGAAACAACATACGGAACGAAACGAACGTCGGAAATAAATATATGGGAAATTGTCACACAGAGAGAAATACAATCGGCAGGCGGCAACAACAACAACATTATCATCGCAGTTGTTGGTGTCGTCGTCGTCGAAGGCGTTGAAAGCAGATCTAAAAACAGTCCTGCAAAACAATGATGCCAAATCCACTGGAGTAAATAACTGCTTAACACTCCCATACCCAATCACAGCGTAATGTGTGCGTCGCGCTTGAAAAAGTTATTTAAAAAAATTTGCTGTGTTAATTTAATCATATTCACGTAGATTAACACCCAAGTAACTTGATGTTTCGATACCATCAATTCAGCCGACTAAGAATATTCAACGTCGTTACCGCCACTTTTTCTATCTCTTTCATTCTCTCTCTTTCTCTCTGCGCATTTAAAAGCATTTAATTTATGAATCTCACTTAGTAAATGTAAATCCATGTACATTTAACATTAAGAAAATATTCTCCGTCTAATTTTCATTTGCGCAATTTTTAATGTTGTTTTTCTCATTTCCTATGCTGAAATGGCAATGCTGTTAAAGATTGAAACGGCACAAGAAATATCATAAAAATACACAAGTATTGCCTACTATAACGTTGTATACAAAACGAAAACAAAACGTGAAAGTTTTCGATGTTGAAACAAAAAGATGCAACCATTAAGAAAGTATCAAACAAAAAAAGTGGTCATAAAAATATTAATAAAATAAATGTAATTTGTGCTTACCCGTCGATTCGTACTCAGAACTGGCGCTGCTTGATTTTCGCTTGCGTTTTGCCTTTTCACTTGGGTGCTGTGTTATCAGATTTCCCTTTGATATTTTGGTTTCTCTTTGGCTGGCTGGCTCGGTATGCGTGTGTGTGTATGTGTGCCGTCAAGTTTTCGACTATCGAGTGATTCGCAGGTAAAAGAGAGAAAATTGCAATCAATGTTATCGCTTTTATCGATTCTCTTTGCCAATTTTTGTTTCTCCGTCAGAAAAAGATATTGGCCTTGTTGCCACCGTTGCTAACAAAACCAACGTCACTTCAAAAGCTGTGGCACAGGTGTGCAAAAAAATTAGGTGAAAATTGTCTTGTGTATATGGCAAATGTGTGTGTTTTTTTCTGTTGTTGTATGTCCCTTATTATGTGGATAATTTACACTTAATATTTGATGGTGTCTCTCTCACTCTCACTCTAATATCGCTCTATTATTCAAGATATCGGATAAAAGAAAACATTCACAAACTTTGTCTCGTTTATTTTCTTCTTGGTGTGTTTATTTTTTATGCCACCTTGAAATGAGTCTAAGAGCTGTTTATATTTGATTTTATATTATCTATTTATGTTCAAGACAAAACGGGAGAGCACGCAATATAACTTTTCTCCCCTCAAAATATTCTTTTTAGCCGTTAAAATTCTAAGAGAATAGTTGCTGGAGTTTTCGCCTCTCTTTGTTAAATCACTGTTCGAATCTCTTTTCTTTCACAAAAGCACCGTATTCTTCCTCAAAAAGAAAATATGTCCAATGTTTTCTTTTGTTTAGTTGAAGTGGTTGTGAGCAACAATCAATCAAAACAAAAAAGTTTTTTCTTGTGTACAGTTTTGGATTTCACAATGAAAATGACACTTGATTGAGAACTGCTTGACTTTATATTTCTCAATTTTGGATTTGCTTTTATTTTCTCACTTCAGTCAATGAGTCGCAAAATATTGGAATTTTTGACAAATGGCTTCATAAAAGCCCCTTTACGTTGTTTCTCCGTTTTCAAAATTATTTTATTTGATCGGTTCGATGACAAACACGTAGCAAATCTTTTCTAAATGATTTTATTTGTGAAATCGTTTAAGCAATGTTTACAATATGAAATCACCGTGCGATTATCAACGAATCGAGAAGAGAGACAAAGTTTCTTATATCTTTTGTTTGTTTGTTTGTGTCAAATGGATTTTTCGATTATTGCTTTAGCGCTTTATTTTTCTTTTAAATATTTTCATTAGAACTTTTTGTTTACAGTGTTGATCGTAGATAAACGCGAAACGAATTAAATTAAACGAAATTTTTTTTAAATCTTTTATTGTATGCGGTAAAAAAAACTTATAAATTAAAAAAACAAATCACAAATTAGGTGGTTAAACTTTTTTCTTTGTTGTTTGATCAAAACTTAAAAAAAATCGAGCGAAAGGATTTTCTCGCAATAAGTGATATATGTTAGTGCACAAACAAATTTTTCTCTCGCAACTTTTATTTTTTCGGCTCGTTATACACTTTGTTCAACGGTTCGGTTTTCGACACACTGTGGCTTTACTTTTTTGTTTACAATACACCGACCGAAATCGAAAGAAAATCAAATGAATAGAATTAATTTAAAAAGATCGTTGCTACTTGGTAGTGATTTAGTAGTTGATGCTATTTTTACAATTTCTTTTTTTCAATTTTATTCACAAATGAATTCGATTTATTTATTTTTTTTAAATTTCTCTGTTCGCTCGGTCGAGTGTTTTACGAAAAGGAAAAATGTACAAAAAAAAAAGATTTCCTCTTTGGATAAATTCTGATGTTTGTTGAATATAATTCGGACTCTGTATATAAATAAAGTGAATTTATTTGAGAGTTTTGAGACGAATGCCTGACGTGTGTGTTTTACGTTCGGTTGACCGTATTGTATTGAACGAGGCTGTCACGAAAATTTTCTATCGTACGGTAGCTCAGTGGTTCGCTTACTAGCACAAACGCTGATGCTGAAATTGCTATTTCAGCTATGTGTAGCGGTTGCTTGTGTGTTTCTTTTTTATCAAAGTATCAAGCGCACACGTTACGCCAAGTCGCCGCCGCATTCAATTCTCAAGCGTTAAATATACATATTCTCTACATTTTCAATATATATGCATGTTGATTTATTTATTTACCTCGCGACTTTTGTCTGAGTTTCACGATGCGCACGCTATCCCTCTTTCCATTTCGGTCGCATCGACAATTCAACAGCAACGAACGAGCCACAACGAAAACGTTATCCGAAATCAGTTCACATGTATGTACACTCGGTCTCTTGCAATGTCGTTGTATCGTCACATTTCGGCGAATCGATTCTCGGCTGGTGTACATGTATAAGTAGGTGACGAGAGCAGACAAGTGTTTGCATACCAATACATGAGTGCAAGCGTTATCAACACACAACATACAATTTGTTTTCGGCGTGCGCTATCGTTGTAAACACACCAAGCTTTTCCCTATCTCGGTTGGATATTCAGCGCATTGACTTTGAAATTCCCCTTCGTTCTTTTGCTGAATTTGTCGCCAAAACATTTTATATACGTATGTTGTTGTCAAGCGCCGTAGCGTTTACGGTGCGCATTCACGCCGCATCATCGTTGTTTACATTCAACATGGGTTTGTTCGTCTATTTTTCTCTCTTTTGCCCTCTGTCGCTTACATAATATGAGACTCAATATAAACATAGTGTCACATGTGTTGGCCTCACAATTCAATGCGGTATGCGCTTACGATAGATCGCAATGCCGCTGCTGCCTCTACATAACAACACCAGCAATAAAAGCATTCTCACTTGAATTGATGAAGTGAATGGAAAATATATGACGGTGCGTATATAGGGCTTGATATCGCCTATGTTTTTGTTTTGATCCATTAACGTCATCACTATAGAATACGTTATACACCGTATATCCAACTCGCATACTTGTCTCTTATCACATAATCGAGTCAATTCGGGGCACCATCCACTCACTCGGATTGCTTTCATTCTGCGTTCGAATGTTGGTTGCGTTTTTGTCTGTGTATGCTTTTTTTTGCAAATTTTCCCCTGCACAAGACACAGAAGGGCTTCAGATACAATGTTATGTACAACAATGTATTTACAACTAGCATTGCTTATCGATGTCGTTTTGCGTCATTCATTTGCAATGTGTGTATTTTCAACCCACAATCCGAAATCATGCTGCAAGCACATACAAATGCACAATCGCCAAGCACATGGTTCGCTTCTTCTTATTATTCTTTATAATTGGCGAATTATGGATAGATGGTTAATTGAAATTTTTTTTTATATATATACAGCTCTCACATTCATTTTACACACATTTGCCGTAATCACTCGTATTCCGTTTGTTACGAATTCATATTACCATCGACAGCGTTATTGGTAACTGCGTATGCAAGCTTGATTTTCGCTTATCACAATCATGCTCTAGATATTTCAATTCATATTCAGTGTATGAGTGTGCGAGTTGTCTGTATATGTATCACACGTTTGCAATTCACATGGATGCCATTTGGCCGCTAGGTTCCACGATTAAATGGAAACATTTACGCAAATTGTAGAAAGATAGAGAAAAGAGCTAGGCGACTTGAGTGCGCGCCACAGTTTAAAATTTTGATTGTTTGTATTTGGATTCGGTGTGTATGTAAGCGTTCGCTTGCCCCGTTCATTCGAATGACGTCAAACCGAATGTAATCGCTTCGCCTTATTTCCTTTCTATGTGCGCTCAATGGATGCAGTGACGTCACACAGACATACCATCGCTGTCGCTTTTATCCCAATTGCACTCAAGATATGCATTTCACTTGGAGAGAGCATAAGCTTTTGTATGATGACATAGATTTTTATGCATCGAATCAAATGACTGCGCATTGTTTGCTGTTTCTGTTCGTTTCTCTCTTTTCAATTCATCTCTCTCGTTCTGTTTTCATTCGCTTTATTACATTTGAATATCTCTTGATATTACATTTCGTGGTTTTTATGATATTTGAATTTCACCAATATGATGTGTTCAAAGCGCCTGCAATTTATCATGTGAGGATTTATTTGTTGCCATTTTTCCCCATTCAAAAGTAAAGTTCAACTAGAACACAATATATTTTCTAATAAAAAAAGATAGACGTTGTTTTCGTTTTTCGAAATGGTTTTCTGATGTGTCATCTACTCAATTCTGTGTATGGCACAAAGGCATTTTTAATTTCTAATCCGGTCGAATGAATTTGTAGCAGATTAGTATAGTATACATAATTCCCTCTTTCGCTCTCTCTCTCTCTATCCGTTTTTATCTCAATGCGTGTGCACCTGTCTTTTTCCATTTTCATTTTCTATTTGAAGAATATCACCGTATCTCTTGCAAAGGCAAGTTGCAAAGAAAACTCACAAACGGATCTAACGTATTAAGTGTCTTCTGTTCGTGCACAAATTATTTATTTATTATCATTTGCTTCATCAAGATCTCCGTTTGCAAGCTACGTGCACACATTTTGAAACGGAATGCTGTGTGTCGGGCCGACTGTCACTGCTTACGTATGCCCTGTATTCGAAAGCGAATTGTATTCATTGTCGTGTGCATGTCTCATGACATTTGTTTAAGAATAATTCTTTCATGATGCTCATTCGTTTTTGTGATTTAACCTTCATTCGATTGCTAGCAATGGCTTTAAGATTAAGCCACCGGAAATCGTAGCACGTTTCGCAAAAGAAAGATAGAAGCGAACAGAACAAAAAAAGATAAAACTAATGCTGTTTCGATGGCAGGAGGGCGTTGGTTAATTTACATTTTTCTGTATGTTTGCCATTTCTGGTGTATTTAATTTTTGTTCCGTTTCATAATTTTCACACAGTAATTTCTTCCGTTCGAATCGGTTGAATGGTTCACGTTAAATATAAAAATAGATAGAAACAACCCTCTTATATAATATTCATGCATACACCAACATTTAAGTTCTATTAATAACAAATTCGTTGAACAAATTAAGGCATACACGCACGCACACTAATCCAAAATCAACGGCAGCAACAGATTCAGGAAGCAGTTAGCCAATAACCATCGTCTAAACGACATTTAGTTTGGGTGGCAAAGCATAACTTAAACAAACAACACTATACCTAACCCATAGTCATAGTTTTTGAGGAGAAGAGGTCGACGGTATATATATGAACGACACGATACGTGCTTATTCAACATTTTTCGAACTTGCCCGAACAATTGAATTTTACTAATTCGGTACATACATATCACCCATACTTTGACTTGATTTTGCGGCTTGATATCTGAATATTCCGGCGGCGGCTAGTCTATTTCAAGAAAGTACCTTTCATTAATTGAAAATGTAAAACAACTTTCACATTGAACATTTTCTGTATTTTATGGTTCTCCACTTGTATGCTTGAGCTTGACGAAAAAGGAAAATGTCATCACACCGGAACCAATTTCGATATTATCATTATTTCATCAAACAACGATGCTCCATAAACCAATTTATCTCTCTTCGGTCACTCTTTCTGTGTGTCAAATATTTAACCGCATTTATTTACATTTAACAAATTAGTTTATAATCTGATGTAGACGGCCGCTCTTTGTATATTGTACCTCTCGACTACCAAATCGAATAATGTATAACCTAGCCGAAACATTTCCGATTGTGGCATCTCAACAAATTCAATTGAATTTAATATGCCGGGAATTTGTATCTTTTTTAGGACACTTTTTAAAATTTAATTACCGAATGATGTAGAATTTTTCAAGGGTCCTCACATTATATCAAGATATACAAATGAAGAAACTCAGTACTTATCAACATGATTGAAATTTAAGGGAATGGAAACATCGAAAGGAAAAAAAGGAACATAAAAATTTGCCTGTGGGTGTAAGGCAGTTTAAAAGGAAAAAAAACTTATCAAATCGGCAAAAAATGGAATTAACATCATACGCGGACAACATAAATCATAAAATATGTAAATGACGAAAATGCGTATTTCATGTGGCATATGATGATATCAAATTCTCTGTGTAATATGGTCAAGGCCTTTTATGCTTATTTTAATGAGAACGCGGGATGATATTTGCATGTAAATTTTCAAAGAAGATATAGAGAATCTAGTTAAAAGCGCCCAGTATAGCACATATTCGCTGCACTCAAATTTCTGGTAGTGTGATGATTAAATGAAGGACAATTGCGAGAATTCAATGGAATTTCTAAGTTGGAGAAAAATATTTGTTCATTTTTTCGCTATTCGCTAATTTCAGTTATTTGGATAGATTTAATAAGAACATCACGACGAAAAACCAGAAAGAGATTACTTAATTTGATACGTATGTATACAAGAGCTGGTGCTGTACATAAGTTTCATGATTGAGATACAACGAGAAATGTAAAGTGTAAAATGTTCAGTATAATAGAGTAGAAAAATGGAAAATTCAAATGCAACACAAACAAAGTGGCTCGTTATGGTTTATTTTAACATTACATGTTTTTCTTTAATTAAAACCGTCGAAACGAAAAGTGAAAAAAGGCACAGCAACATCAATATTCATTCATGCAAATGGAGCAACAATTTCCGAACTTTTGATTCATATTAAATTTAGAATATGCCTTAAAACATGTTCCGGTCACATGCTCGCAATTCATTTTCGCTGCGTTGATGCAGAAACACATACCATACACACATATATATATTGAAAATAGCCAAGAGTGAGAAATGTCTGAAAAACGAAATTAAAAACTTTTCCATCATAATTTTTACACCTAACGTTTATTTTTGTTGGTTTTCCACTCCATATAGTCGACGAGACTTTCTAGTAGAAAGATTTGTAATAATTGAAACCTGAAGTATTAGCCCGTGTTTATTGGTAACATTTGGTTACTTCTTTGTCGCATTCAAATTTTCATGGGAATCGCTTTGGGTGCGTGTTGCTCAAGAGAGAGGTAGCGAGAGAGAGAGAGAGGAAAGCAACAGTATTACAGAGGCAGAGAGAGCAAGCAGATGCTTAGCGTCGAATGACAACCAAGTATACATAGGTCCAAAACGGAAGTTTTGTCTCATGAAAATAACAACATTTATTCAACGTTGCCGTTGAAAAAATGTCAACAATGGCAAAACACTTGATGTTTGAAACCAAGTGGTCAAATGGAGAGTGGCATGAAAGTTGTTGCTTTTTTGTGTATGTGTATATTAATTCATTGTTTGCATTAGTTTTTATTGTCCTGTCGCTCTGACGAAAATTTGGCCATTGGGAACAAATTTAATTACAAAAGTTCAAAAACATATTCGTCACCTTTCTCGGAAAATATCATGAATGATGTACGATTGTTCCGGATTTCACGGAATGCGGTAAAACAGACGCAACAGAGAAAAAAACAACACACGAAAACACTAATTCATTAAAACTTCGATTGAATGTGACAAAATTTCAGATTTATTCAAAGTCGTGAATCAAATTATACGCAACGTCCTTCTACGACTCTATGTATGTGTTGTACTTCGTCGCAATGGCAACAACATTGTCGCAGGCAATAAAAGCAAAATTACACGTCAAACACATCGAATCGCTTACCGGGATTATTTTAATTCACTTCGTACCATTGCATTCTAACTCTTATTACTTATAATAATAATAACAATAATCATGGTGAAGTTTTTTCAGCATTAAGTTAAGTCAAATATCCTATCTTTGATACGAAGTCCCGTAGCGAGTTGATGAAACTGGCTCGGAGTCTGGCTCGAAAAATTTAAATTACTCGCCGAGAAAGTGAGGAAGTGGGAGAGAAGGAGGTGGCAGGGCGATATTAAGAGCAAAGGTGAGAGTTATAAAACGACGGCAGGCACCGAGGAAATATGTGAATCGGATGCCAAAAGACTATGGACAAAGTTAATTATACATTCAGGATGCCTTTAAAAGCTTGGTTAATGCGGCAGACGTTCGTTGTGAATTTGATGTTTTTGTATGTGATTTATAAGGCAGCCACCATCAATTTCAATTCTGCCGTCTACCGAAGAATGATTGAGAGCGAACATGCTATATCACATTAAAAGATACGCACCAACCGGCCAACACACTTCGATCCGATATAAAATTTATATGCATACACACAATATTCTGGCTTCTTACGGCTTTTTACATCGGTTCATCTTATCTTACGTCTTTTAAACACACATATATAAACATAAATTTAAGGTCTTGAACCGTAACGATACGCACTAAATTATACGCATCAAACTGTTCACAATTATGCTAAGCATTAGTAGTATTTTGGAGTACACCGACTGGTTATACTTATACATGAAATATATGCTGTCGATTGTAGGGGCTGAATGATACGTTTGTGTAAATAAGCACGTGTTCCATTTGAATGAATTGTAAAATATAATATTCACAGACTCTACCGTTGTGCTGCTGTGAAAATTGAAAGTTCCATTCACTTTATACCATTAACTTATCAAATATTTAAAAGCAGTCGATGTCGGCTGTTTGACGAGGCAAAAAGAAGAGAAAAAAAAACAAACTCAACGCTGTTTCGTCTGCACGCATGGATGATGTGGTGTTTGAAATAATTTTGTAGGACATTTCATGAACAGTCTTTTATGTTCTTTGTGTTTTGTGTGTGTGTCGTTATATCATCAAACAATAACGATACTTGACACATCATTCGATTTGTACCTTTTATTATTGTCTGCCTAAAGCCGAAATCACATTTTCTACATCGTACGCAACCATTTCCACCGGCGAACACACTTTTAATATTTTCAAATAACACAACCGTATTATTTTATATTTTCTTTGGCACTTAATATTACATGAAATATTGCCATAGACTTGGGTGCGATGTTATCCGACAAAAAAATAGAATCGCTTTATTTGTTTCGATGCGATGCGCGACAATGTAATGCAATCGATTTTATTATGGCTCAGACAAATGTACAAATGGCGATGGTTCAATTGATCGAAACATGAAATACGGTCCTCATATTTGTTGATTTATTTTACGCTTTTGTTATTTTATCATTTTATTTTGTAAACATTGTACAAACAACATGCAAACATCCATCTGCCGATATCCTCTTCAATTTCTTCATAGGCAGCATTGAGGTCACATCTCGGCGGGTGAAATGGATTGTTTATAAATTCAAGTGCCAATTTTTCATTGATGTGCACTCCCTTACACGCTCACTTGCGTTTTTGGGTTACTACAAAAACTTTTCTTCTTTCTCCATTTCTCTCCTTTTGCATCACCGACATTCTCTCTCTCTCGTTTCGCTCACTTTTTTATCATTCGTGCAAGGTCCATGTGAGTGAATTTATGTATTTATGACAAAGTTTAGCAATGCATAATTCCGTTGAGTGGTCGGTCCATTTGAGATGGAATCGAATTCGGTACCGCATGAAAAGATACAACGCATTAGGATAAGTGCCTTTAAGGCGCTTTAAATGGAAATGTTGACAGTGTCAATGCAAAAGAGATAAACTTCAAAATGCCAAATATCGTTCTATCATTGAAGTTTTCGTTTCTTTATCATTGGTTTGCCAGATGGAACCATGTCACAAAGAAAAGAAACGAAGAACTCGCGTGATCAGATGTAAATCATGGTGTGTGTGTGTGTGAGTTTTCTTCTTTCATTCGAAAAGTAAAAAAAGAAACTTTTAGTCTAATTCCATGTGATCGATACATCATCTTTTGAAATCGAGACGACACATGTCCTCTTAATTTATTATACATGAATTGAATGGATATTCTGTATATTCAATCGTAATTATGTGAGAATGGAATAGATGTGGCTCATTTTCATTTCACCGCCATATGTAAAAAGAAATCACATAAACTTTGCTATTTTGAGGTGGACGGTAACTATTTCTACGGTTGCGAGCGTGTCCAATCTGTCAAACTCAATTCAGTTCAACGTAAAATGTGTACGAAAAACCAGACGCATGGAAATGGAAAACCATTCGGTCACAAATCAGCAAAAATGCAATGTCATAAATAACAAATAAGCGTTGGACGAACTAAAATGCATAAATCATTAAAATGACAGCCAAAGGTCACGCTCACCAACTTCTTTTTGTTTTCTTTTTCTAGTTTTGCATGCTTTTTAATTTGCCACAACGGCAATTTTCGCCCTATTTGTCGTTTCGCTTTTCAAGCGCCTCATTGAAAAATATGGTAATAGCTTAGGCATTGTTCTGCTCTGATAAAACGGACCTTTAATTAGCTTCAATTCCTTTAACACTTTTTCGTGTAAATTAAAGTGACGTTTCAAATCATTAACAGCAATTCCCATAAATAACCAATGGCAATTTGAACACAAAATAACGCTTTCATTACATCCACAAATCAAAAAAAAAATTAACTTCAGCGACCGAAAAAAAGAGCACCAACACGCGGAGAGAAACATATTATAAATGCCCATTTTTTACGATCTGATAACAATGAATGGAAAAATTATGTTCGAATTTAATGTTCCCGTTATGTGGCCCTCAATCCATTTAGAAATGTCATTTTGATAAATGATTGACACATTTTCGTTATGTCATTCGATGTTTTATTTATATAAAAGAGCAAACATCTTTTGTTAAATGTTGTTTCCGTCAAAAGAACATGCATATCGCTCACTATCCTTGTTAATTCATCTCTCTCGCGTATTTGTGTCAGTATTGGAAGGAAAAAGAAACTGAAAACCCATGTCAAACAAAAATGGAGTCAAATATTTGGCACTTGATATAAAAAGCAAACATATTCCCATCAACGTGATAGTTTTCAATGGAGGAGAATCATCCCGATTGTAGCGAGTCTTCCCTGTAAACCTTCACAGCCTATGTGATGCACCCTCCAACTTTTCAGCGAATGACTAATTATATTCCTTTCTGTTTGCTGTCAAACCAATTTTTTGGGGTTGTTACAAAGCATTTATTTTTATGTATGTGTCAAATGTCATTTAAACATCGATGCAAAGTGGGATTCAACACCCAAGAAACAGAAAAAAACACTCATGCTGACACGTTTGCTATTTTGGGAAACTCATAAAACGATAAAAAATTTCGCTGATTTAAAAAAAAAGAAGAACGTAAATGCCTTGCTGAAAATTGAATCTTCCTGTTTGCTGCTGGTGCAATGACAATGAAATTTAATCAGGATAAACGATGTTTGCTCGCGCATTTGGCTACAGATTATTTAAAATACGTGAACCGAACGAACGTACACACGGAAAATGCTGAACACACACACACACATACGCACACACACCTTATGCATGATTTTACATATTTCGCGCGGCTAATATGTGAATGCGTATAAAGAGGAAAAATCAGCAAAAAAAATCCGCTCATGTTCGTGGATTAAATTCATGATTAACGAATTCTACCGTTGATATAATAGCGCGACAGATGTGTAACTCAGATGTGACGTTCAGTCAGTCAGAGATCACACACCTGATACGTATTGCGTGCTTGCAAAATGGCAAGCAAAAAGACGGCACTGAACATGAGTTTTGGTATGCAATATGAATAGAAGATACCAAACTCGTATCGTGTTTGGGTATGGAATGCAACTTGAAAATTCCATTTTATGTGCTTTTGAATTTCCCATTCCATGATAATAATGAACACGGAGTGACGCTATTTTTGGTTGTGATTCGGTCGGAAATGCGACTATTGTCATTGATGCTGTCTTCGTTTTTTTAGCGCGCTCAAACACACATTCACTCCTTCACTTGATTGAACGCACATTTTCTTGATTCAACGATGGATTTTGTGTGCGCTAACGCCATTATCATGTTCACCGGAAATACGTGACGTTTACGTGAATTTCAATGGGTTTGTTGCGTGCAAATGAATTAATGGATGTGATTCGTGGTGGATGAAGAAGCTACAACAAAAAGTTGAATGTCTTTTGTATGATCTCTTTTGCTTGATGTACCAAAAATGTTTAACACGTTCAATGACAATGGCATACATTTTTCTATCCCTCTCTCGTTTTATCATTATCGTCTGTCGCGCACTGAATCGAAACAAGGCCAAAATGTGTCAATCCTTTCGGAATGACATAAATAAACCAGTTAAGGGCAAACAATTTCGAGCATATTGCACGCAATAACGCATAAAAAATTTAATAAATTTATATGGAACATTAAATAAACATTTTCATCGAAAATATGTCATAGAAGAGATAATGGCGTATCCAAGCGTATTAATGCGCTTCATACAATCGAATTGGAGCAGCAGATGATACAATGTGACGACAGGGTGATAGGCAACGCACCGAATCGATGCAAAACATATCGCACGGAACTTGTTTGGCGCATTAATGCATATTTGGCCAACATTTCAACATTAAACCACGCAACAACCATCAAAAATGGGAAATAGCTAATTTATTCGTTGGATCTGCATCACGTTTGGTATTCTTCTAATTTAAATACGAGTGCTTCCAAAAATTTTGTTATGACTTTGATGTCATAAAAGCCTGATTTTATTTCTCAAAATAAGAATACCAATTTCGATAGACATTTTTGTTCACCGTGAACACTTATGCACGCATTCATTTGCACACTAATAACAACAACGGCGACGTCATTAAAATATATTTTTGTCTCATCATTTTGCCCGTGTAAAACAATGCACATAACAAGCTGTATCGAATACATTATCATGTAATTTCATTACTGATGATTAAATTGTGTCAATGGGAATATTACATTAACCAGAGAATATCGCAACAGCACAACTACGTTGCGAATGAGACAGAGAGACACATTTTACTGTGATGCTCATCCACATTCACTATGCATTACATACATACTGCATTAGATAGAGGCAAATCGATAAACACGTACACCGCAATGTTAACATCAAAGCAATTCACTCTATCACTGTGTGTATATATACTATACGGGTTTGAATGCGTTGCGTGCAATCCCAAACGATGATTTCTTACGCATATTCGTAACAAGGTCACAGGGTAAATCTATAGACTGTGTATTATGTTCGTTTCGATTGCTCAACTGCACAATGTTGAATGAAACTAGTTTTGCAAGTGGAAAGTCATAAACCATGTGACGTTTTGTTGATTTAGTCTGCATTTGATCCATTTTCCAACGTCAAAATGTTGGCGGTGGTTCTTGTTACTTTTGACGTACTACAGACGTGAATTCGTCAAAAGCTTGTGACTCGTTAACAAAAGTCAAACAAATAAAATAGAAAGAATTCGATAATGCGTAATGTTTATTTTGACGCCGTGGTCGGTATACGGTGTGCGTAAGCATAATGTAAGCATGTACATTACGTGATTTTTATGGTTTTTCTTTTGTCTAAATTACTGTTGGTATTTCGATTTTGTGGCTTTGAAATAAAAGCAATTTAACGTCGTCGCATAAATCACGTAAATAAATTCAAAAAAATAAAACATGTTTTATTTCCACGTTGAACTCTGTCAATTTCATGTTTTTTACACATGAATTATTTTTGCATGTTTGCATTCATTTAAAACGAGAGAAAAATGCCAACCGAGAAGGTAATACGATATACGGTGAACATGAATTTTCAAATGTTCGACAGAAAATGTTCAACACTTTTTTTCCCTCCAATTTTACCACAAATTGTTGTTAAAACTAACGCAAACTAACTAATTTTCCAACGGGTAAACATTTCTGTTTTTTCCTTACCATGCTCAGCCATTGTTCAAGACGAGAGAAAATGGAGGGTTGTTGCGACGCAAAGAATAAGAGAGAAAGTGAAAACTTTATGTCAGGAAGTATGGCACTGCTTTTCGACCACGTAATTAATTCTAACCTCAAACCTAGATGATGAAGTAAAACTATTAAAAGTTATATTTATGCCATTTTGCACGAGATTCATTCATTCGTTGTGCTTAGTTATTGTGTTTGTCATGCAATCAACAGTGTGGTTGCGTTTTTGCGTTGCTACACACAGCTTACCTTTTTAATCCCCATGTAATTTTCCGCATTCGCGTCGGATCTTTTATGAAAACGGTTGCTGTTGAATAAATTCCCAAATACACTGAAACATTACTCTCCCATTACTAGAGAGAGGACATTAGAGTCGAGCATAAATGAGATTAGGTTTTTTGAAAATTACAAACATGATTAATTGAAATTGCATGGTGAATTATTTTTCATTCAACTGAAGGTGGAAAAACGAGAAAATTCAATCATTCTCAACGAAAAGAAAATGAAGGAAGAAAAAAAAATCATTTACTAGCGAAACCAAACAATGTAAATGTCAAAATTCCCTGTCATTAAAGCATCATTCCATAAATTTAGTCAAGCTGCGCATCATCACATCGGCCGTATATGCATAAAAAACATTTTTGAATTATTTGCATAAAATGGAAATCAAAATTTCGTTTATGCTCATAAATAAAAAACGAGAGAAAGTATATCTTGTGTACAGACATAACAAACTCACATACACACACGCACATACTCTTTCTCTCTCTCTCTCACTTACCCTGATGATACGCTCGCCAAGAGATACTGTTACATCAATTTGTCATATGCATGCATCCAAACAATTTCCATACCATGTAAGTGACATCCATATCAGTTTCCACATTGAATAATGACTTTTATTTACATACAATCTAACACAAAAACGTACACTGAACATAACGAAAACATGCTCCATGCGGATAGTTAAAGTTGATTTGTTTAAAAGAAATACTTCCCTTCGGTTTCTCGGGATGCGATAAGACTAGAAAAACTCGTTTCGCACAAACAAAGTAGAAGATATGACTTTCATATATTTACTACGAGTTAAAAAAAAAAGTGTATATTGTTGCCTATGAAAAGATGAAACATTGTGAAATCTTCAAAGATGCTTAGAAATAGACTCATTTCTTTCTGTATAACATCCATCATAACAAGACAACACAAATACATTTATGCGCAATGAATCTTCACAAGGGATCTTTTACCAATGTATATAGAACGAGTGATGAAGTACTTACTACA
Organism: Contarinia nasturtii; assembly: GCF_009176525.2. Lineage (NCBI taxonomy): Eukaryota > Metazoa > Arthropoda > Insecta > Diptera > Cecidomyiidae > Contarinia > Contarinia nasturtii. The sequence continues at coordinate 3,096,847 of NW_022198157.1, read as the reverse complement.
GTTGTTTAATGCAATTTCGAATATAAAAAAAGTTATACTACTTCAACAGCATAAGTACTGTCATCCCCTCAGCGCAAAGCTGCTGGTTTAGACAACTTCAAAAAAGCAATATATATCGTACGTAAAAAAAATATCAACTACTTTTTACAAGGGTTGCTCTAGTAACCGCTTTTTAGTTGCATTAAAAGATAATAAGTGCTTTTCCATATCCATTTTCACTCATAACACTGGCGAATGGTTGCTATTTTGACACAGCAATTAAATTGTGTGACTCGATTCATTTGTTAAGGTCTAAAAACACAAATAGTTGCAAGTAATTTGCATGGAAAATTCATTCAATGTTAACAATGTTTAATTAAGAGTGAAGTAAGTGGTGGAGTATTATGACCCCAAGCAAACCTTTCGTTTCCTAAATCTCAGTGTATTATTAGTAAGAATGCATTGAAATGCCGTTATTACGTGACTTTGCTTTGAATGAATATTTCAACTTAATCTGCATTTTTGAAGATTATGAAATTTCGCAGAATGTATTCGGTCGAAGGAAAAGAAAATTCGATTAATGGCACATAAATTTCACTCAAGAGAGGCGTAAGTAAATATAGCGAGCTTCATCACACTAAGGTGGTTTCGTCACTCGTGCGAATTGTCATTCGCTGTAATAATAGAACACAAAAAAATCGAAGTGTCAAGAAATATACACTTATATGTTTTTCAGTAAAAACATCACCTAAATTAAACATTTTCCTTTAGTTTTTACCGACAGATTTACATTTAAATGTTATAAGTTTTACAATATTGTATTAATTTCATTTGCAATTGTAGAACATTTTGCGGTGACATTAATTTAGGCGATTATAAACAATGTCACGACCTGGTCCCTGCGTAGCTTTCATCCAGCATATATTTGTAAACATATCAATGGCCATTTGCTCGATCAATTTTTTTGTACTCGTTGGTGTTCCACTTTAACAAATTATGTTTAAATTATATAAATATTATTCGAATGGAGAATATATTACCTCTTATTATAGAGTTCATTCAATGCGTCTGCATATCTATTCATTTCTTCCATACCACTAAAATTTAAAAGTTAGTCTAATTAATATCTTTACTGTATAAAAATTCAAATAGCCTAGAATTCATATAGGCAAATTTTGATAAAAATGCGAGCATATACCGTCAATCAATTTGAGCAAAAAATGAGAGAGGGAATATTTTAACTTTACTTTTAATTTTAACATCAGACATTTCTATATAGCGGCATACAAAATGTCGTGCATTCGATTGTAATGGATACACGACATCTGTAGGTTGCAATTATAGTTCAAAAGGTTTTAAATTATTTCCATAATTTTTTGTTGTATTTTATATTCTGCAATTTTGATTTTTGCATGTATATATCAACTCAAAAAATACTTTCTATTGAAAATGTTGCACATAGGTGTAAGAAGATCTTACCAATCAAGATGATTTTCTCCATACACTCCATTCATATATTCGAATTTGAAATTTTCAAAAGTTATTTCCACCAGATGGAAAATACTTACCAGCGCCCTAGTGAAAAATCAATTACAAATTGAAATATATTGAAAAATATTCCACCGGTCTTGAATGTCATTAATTTTATACATGAAGCAACATCAACACAGAGTCGAACCGAACTCCAAACTACTGGCAGCAACATTAATTTTTGAAAATGTCTTTCATTGAGGACAATTTTATATGCTCAACATAGTTCCCATTTTTTGCCGTTTGACCGCTGAATCATCGGTTGTTGCTATGTGACATACAATGACATTCAAGAGGGACGACCATTTCGAATAGAAGAAATTGAAATACCCTGTGACCGGGGTTTTAGGATAGCTCTTAATTTGTTGAAGCTTGCTTGCATTGAGTGTTTTGCCACAGCATCTGAAGGATATAAATGAATTGTTCCGAATTGGAATTATTTCGAAAAAAAATATGTGCACTTGAATACTTACTTCTGAAACCAATGAGACGGGTCGAATGTTTGCGCATGGTAAAAAGCATTTGCTGTGAGGGATTCATTAACACAACAATATTGAAGATCAGTAATGGTGCCCAGCTGAATTTGATTAATCATAAACGATCCATCGACTGGAGAACTGATCATGGATATACCCTATGTAAAATAATACATCACAAACAATTTGTAAATTCGTGGCCAAAATTGTAATAAATAATACATCGAACGATAAAATATTTTAAACTAATTAATCAAAAAAAAAAATATTCACCAAAAAAAATGATAAAATAACGAATAATTTCATTGTTCTCGAATTTTTTAAACTTTAATAAAAGAAGCCAACAAGTTTAGTTGATTCGCATTAAGTAACGTCTCAAATTGAATTGTCTTTTAAAGAGGATTCCTCTATATTTTATACACTTTTTCGTCAAATTGTTTTATATGTGGCTCAAACTTTGTACGTGAAAAAAAACTAGGAAGAAAATAATGAAAATTCCACAGTACACGTGTAAAATATATTGTTTGAAATATTATTTACACACATTTTTTTCGACGTTGGTTCAACATCATTTTATTTGCGTAATTTAAAATTGAACCATTTTCGAATTCAAACACATGTGTAGGTTAAAGAAAAAAACAATTATTTTACATAAGACCTTCAAGAACGTCTGGCAAGACAAAGTTTCACAATTCACGCGGCAAAGATATTTAGATTCAGTTAAGAATGATTTCGTTGAAAAATGGTTACAATGAAATGAAGAAACTAGAAATGTTGCTTTAAAAAATATTTTCGTTTGCTAAATCTCAGTCCAACAACGATGCATTGAAATGCCGTTACTACGTAACTTTGCTTTGGGTGAATATGAGGTATACATCATGCACGGTAACTCAAACCACTCTAAAAATTTAATATTTTATATTAACATCACAAAGAAACGAAATTTGATGTAATGTTGGAAAATGCCATTTCATTTACTTGCAAATTGCATTATTCATTTACGTTTTGGAACAATTTCTTGATTCGTTGAGCAATTATTTTTGTTTAGTTATTCTTGTTTATTTTTTATTTTCAAAAAGATCTCAATATTTCATTTTAACTTGCATTTTTGAAAATTGTGAAATTTCGCAAAGAATTTATTCATTTCAATATATTCGAAAAATGCGAACTTTCACATCGTTGAAGACAAAGAAACGTTGAAATAAGAAAATGTTTCTGCTTTTACTTGATAGCAAACTGAAACTCCCCAAATATATGCAGGACTTTTTAATGAATATATCTCGTGCATTGAAGATAGGCATGCGAGAATGTATTCGGTCGAAGGAAAAGAAAATTCGAATGATTAATGTGTTTTAAATGCCACATAAATTTATAAACACAAGCTCAAGAGAGACTTAAGCATACCGTCATTCATATATGGAGCTCAATACTGTGCATGCGTACCATGTCACCTACTTGCCAACTATTTGTGTTACGCACATTGAATTCCCTAAACTTGATTGAGCTGTTGTTATTTTCACAATGCATCCTTGTTACATAAAGTATCCATAACTGAGAATGAATGTTGCGCTAAATGAAAAACACAACAATAAGACGAAAACATGGTTTGGCATATTGCGTTGATTAGTCCGAGTGTGTACAGCTGGTATAAGGAACAATAAAATATATGCAAGCATGCAAGCATTTCATTTCATTTAAAAGACGTCTTCGTTTTATTCTGCTTGTCTAAGCATAGGCTGAAAAGTTGAAAGTATCTTTTGTTTAATCGAAATATATGACATATTCCGTTGTGAAGATGCCTTTGCGACCTCACTTGCGAGCGTTGGAAATGGCATTTTGGAATTCATGTTTTTATCACACTCGACATATGTATTTATTGTATTATAAGCTTGCTCGTGTTCTAATTTCAAACTGATTCATCTAAACACAATCAAAATGAATAATACATTAAGATAGAGGATATTCAAGGATCTTTTCAACATTCTTCTACACTTATTTCATCGTATACACGCATGCACACAACGCCGTCTGCACATTCGCTACAACAACAGTTAAACACAACAAAACAACCGTTCAATTTTCAAAACAAAGCATCCATCGATGCACATATAGGCTTTAATACTATGTGCGAGCCAAAAGTTATTTGAAATATTTAAAATAAAGAAGAGAGAAATTGTTCGTTTTCCCTTCATCAAATTTATTCATGATGAAAATTGTTTTCGACAGAACTTTTCTCATATTTTATATATAAGAGATAAAAAAAAATCGCAAAAATAAAACAATTTCTTTTCGCATATTTTTGCGAAAAAGTTTTTAATGTCAAATTAAATGAACGACGCTTTGAAACGATAAACCAAAACAATTCTCATTCGACTTTTGTACATTGATGGCATTTTCATCAATGCGGAAATTAGAGAGCGAAAAACGGAAACTTCCACAATGTTGCGTTCGCGAATTCTTTTGTTATCTGATTTTTTTTATTATAATTGGTCAATCGTTTTGTTTTTCAAGAACACATCTGGGTCAGTATTGAAGTTTGGAAAAATGCGTTTTTCCCATTAAATTAAGCATCGTACATTTCAGCATCCTTTCCGCCAGTTGAATTCAAAACCATTAATTTCTTCCCTATTTTTTTAAATCCGCTTTCAAAGAATTGCATTAATTTACTTAAATTGATTGGCAGTCATCAATTACTCCAGAATCCCCCGAATTGTACAGATTCAACCAATACAATGGCCGTTGAGGGAGAGAAAAAATCATATTGTTATGTTGGAGCGTACCATGTTTTCGTAGTTTAGACTTAATTAAAATATAGCATTTTCCTTTGAAACGACTCGACTCTTGTCGTGAGGGGGATTTGGAAAAACAAGTATTTCACCTGCGTATGTGTGTATGTTCGAGTGGCCGAACCGGTGAATTGTGAATGTCTCTGAAATACCTGTGTTAGAAATTCTTTTATCTAAATTTCATTTTAATGCTTCTTTGCTAGTTTTAGCTTTTAAATCATGCTCTACTTAAAGCAATAACAATTGGATGATTTGAAGAGAGCACGAAGTTTTCAAATAAACAATTCGAAATGGTCGCCGTCGTTTTGAAAATAAAATGGAACAATAGAATTAAGCAAATACTAACTATGGCATAGCGTGCTCACGTAATGCACACACAGCTGTGTGCTATAAATGAAAAGATGTATGTACGAGCCAGAGAGGGAAGCGTTTGGCTTTAGCATTGGTTGAGCTTTGAAAAGATAGCATTTGTCCGTGACTTTTTCCTTGTTGTAATCGCAAATGCACACAATGGCATAAGTTAAAACCATTGTATATTTGCCAATTTGTAATTAAAATAAATTGTATAAAGAATAGAAGCGACTTTAACAAACATACACACAAAAACGCTGCAAATAGCAAAGAGAGCAAAAAAAACGTCGCCAAGAAAAAACATGATCGAAAGTCGGTTGCATGCGAACAACTTTCACTCGTCATCACTTTCTCAAATAAAAGGGGAAAATAAGCACAAAAGGCCAAATCAAAATGTGCTAAAACCGGAGACAAACCAGATGGATGGAATGAGAGAAAAACACACATACACACACACCCACACAACGGGGTAGATAGAGTTACAAGTTTGGGCTTAGACACAAACTCGTTAAAATACCAAATCAAGTGTTCTTTCGTGGTGAGAGAGAAGGAGAGAGAGAGTGAAGAGGACGAAAAAAAGTCTGGTTTGTGTATATGCAGAGGAAATGCGCTCGCAATTGAGCGCACTAGGCAAAAACTGATCTTTGGCAGCGATTGTTATCAAACTAATTAAATGAGAAAGCTTGCGGCACAAGAGAAATGCGGTGCCGTTCGTAACATAGTTATGGTCGTGTGCGTATTGTCACAAGTGAGTGGACAAAAATTGGTGGCAACAAAAATAAATGGGATCAAAATGAAAGAGAGAAAAAATCAAAGAAAAAAATGTACGCCGAACAAGAGAGGCAAAGTGGAGGGCAACGCAAGTGGCAAGATGACGGCATTGTGATTACATGATTGCATGGCAAATGACAAAAAGCAAAGTTAATCTCTGGCCATTAATTCACAATGCTCAACTTATTAAATTTTCGCTTGAATAAATTCCCATCGCCACTCTGCCCCTTTTTTGTTCTCTCGCTCTATGCACTCTCAACATACACACTCCATCGTTAGCATGTAATTTCTCATTCTCTCAATGCAAGAAACACACTCACATTCGTGTCCGAAACAAAAACACAAACAAACTCAAAACGAAACCTACAGAGTGAGAAAAAAAAGATGAACACAAGTCCATTATAAAACGGTATATCCTCTGTCCATGCTTGAGAGGAGTGTGCTCATTGTTTGCATTGTTTGTGTGAACCGCGAAGCAGTAATGGACTTGTCTTTACTTTTAATCTCAGAAAATTTTATCTCATTTTTTCTCTGTCTCTATCTCGATTCCTCATTCGGGCCACAATCACCACCACCACATTTCTATTGCAACATCACAATTTAGGACATTTTAATCTGTCGAGTGTCGACTGTAAGATCCGGTAAATTAAATGCATTTCATGTAGCGAATGGCCAACCTTTAGATTGATAACGGGCAGAAAAAAAAACATTTCACAGACTGAAAATGAATTGGGAGTTTGTTGGAGTTTTTTTTATTCAATTCCTAGACGACAGAGCTGGAGTTCAAAGAAGGACACATCAAATTAAGTAATCCGGTGGAAAAAAGGATGAACATTTTATGCGCAAATTGCATGCATTAAATTGCTTCAACCGAATTGTAATCAACAGAAATCAGACCCAAAATCCAAGTAAAATGCATAAAAATTATGGACTAAAATGGAAATCTTACAGAAACCAAAAGCAGACGGTTTGTATTGTGGCTATGTTTCTGTGTAAACACATTTTTTTGCAACCACTTACTGCAAAATATGCCGGACTGTTCGCTTGTTAATGAATATTTCATGCGAATTTCCAGTATGAGTGTCTTGGGTAGAACGAAAACGATGTAAATATAGACCCTCGTCGAAAAGCGAACAACAATAAATAAAAATGTATGTGAATAGGTCAATTGGATGATGGTAGCTGAAAGCGACTCATTTGTATTATTTGTTCAACAAAAATATGCCGACCAATTCGCTGTGATTTCGGTTTGCGTGCATAGATTGTTCGAATCAAAGTTCAGACAATTTTCGCTCGCTCTCTCTCTCACACAAACAAACAAACTTACTTGAAATGAACAAAAAAAATGAATAATTGACGAACATTCAAAGCAACGCGAGAAGTATAAACACCACTAAAAGGAGCAAATGAACGAATAAATGGATTCGAATGGTTGAAGTTTTTGCAATTGATCTTGGTATGTTTATTTCCTGTTGAAAAGTCATGCCATGGTTTTCTAATTCTTAGACATTTCTGACTTAAGATTCACACTAGTTATGCATGGCAGGAAGTGGAAACAAAAAATTCAACATTGTTCCGTAAGCAATAGATTGTTTCACATAAACACAAAAACTAACTATCCCGAAATGAAAGCAGACATTATATTGAGATATTTTCAGCCACCTGAATCAGACAGATAATGTCAGGCGCTGAAATGGAGTGAAAACAATAGAACTGATTGTTATAGTGATTGGAGCAATATAATGTCTGGCCGAAATCTATGCCAAACACTACTTTTACTGAATAACTCTAATTGCCGCAAGTCAAATTTTCAATAGCTTTAGACGGCGCGCTATAATTTCTCATATCGATAAAATATTCAAAAAGTTTTTATTCAGCGTTTTTTTCTGCATACAACCAATAAAGTGATTTCATGCGTAATACTAGCGGTATCACATTATTGCCTCTCAATTATGTATGGGTTGTTCTACTTTTTTTTGGTTGTGTTGTTGTTCTGTTACTATCTGATGTATTCAATCCTGTTTTTCCGCCTTGCCGATTTTTGCAAACGGGTAATCCGAGCATGTGTGTATGTATTGATAGTAAAAATGTTTCCGCTTTTTATCTGTTTTGCGTGCTGTTGTGAATCCAATTGAAAAAAACTGAGTATGTGTTTTGATTCGAATAAAATCTCTTCCATATTACTTGTAGTTGGATCGAATGAACGTTCGGATTAAATTCCAGCCGAAATATTTTACTGTTTCTCATATCTCCAATCGCATGCATTACACAACCTCAATGTGAACACAGTCGCTTGAATTCGATACAAGATACAATTTGATTGTTTTTTTTTTTGCTGAATTTTTTTTTCATTCCCTCGTGAATCGACTATGTGTGCCAACCAACTAGAGCGTACCAAATCATTTTTCAATGAATATCCAAAACTTGCTCGATATTCAACAGAAGCTAATAAAAGACTTAAGCGGATTGGATTAACGCAAAAGCTTTATTAAGTGTTTTTCGAACGAAGTATTCAAGTAGAGATGGCTAACAAACTTCTATCATTAATTACTAACAAGAAAATGCACTTAATTTTGGGTGGATTCATAACACCTTTGTACAGTGTTCGAGTTGGAATTTTTAAATATACCAAAACTTTACACGGATATTTTCCATTTGACCAGGTGCACTCACAAAAATTCCAGGAATTCAAATGTTTATTTCAGTATCTATTTAAGAACAACTGCAATTCATGAACCACACATTCCGTTTTAATGAATTCCATAGATTTTTCGGTGTGCAGGAAAACACTATATGTGCCAAACATACCCAATCAAACTTATTTATCAACAGCAAAGATTTGTTTTGTGTGAACTAAAAAAATATTTTGAAGAAAAACTAACAATTTAACTAAAACAGCATTTTGACTCTAAGCAATGGTCATAAACTGCAAACAGAAAAAATGTTGCTTCAACCGAGTTCGAATAAATTTTGAGAGAAAATGCAGTTAGAAACACGAGAAGGAGACATTTTTACACGCAGTTTTCTTCGGATTCTTATAGTCGCAAGTAAATATAATGGCAATAAATATAAAAACCCAAAAAGACAAAAAAAAAATCAAACAAATCTATCTTGAATGCAAAGAAATAAACAAAAAAGTACAAACGACAACAAAAAGTCTGCAAGGATCAGCATTAAAAGAGACATAGCATTGGGGAAGTCTAGAATAATTTTTTTACCCCTTCTAAACGAACCAACGGAAGTCCTGTGATATGTCCATTCGTGGAAAAGGATTTTAAAGTTCGGGCTTGTGTTCGATCATGTGAATAAAGTGTTGTATAAACAGGATACATTGTATAAGTAGGGCATCATTTTGTAAGCTATTAAATGATTTTATTAGAAAATAATCCAAAAACAATATTTTCGTAGTCAGTAAGCGTGTTAGTGGATAATTTGTATCCAACATAATATAGTTTCAACAATAAAATGAAAAATGTTCAATAAAACGCAAATCGCATTGGTTTTATCTTTTCAATTTTGGAGAATTTTGAGATTTATTTCAGCATAATAACACGGCATTGCCTCATCACGTTCAAACAACTGGTGTTTGTGTATGCTGTCATGGTATGCTGTTGTCCCAATCGGTATGGAGCATCTATCTTTTTTCCACAGAATATACAGACATGTATAGCAGTGCGCGGCATATATCGTGTACGTTGAAATTGAATGCAAAATAGAGACCTGAGAGTGGATAAACAGTTTATTTATTATCATTTTATTTGTACCACATAACAAATGCTGAATAAATTTCTGTCTTGCTTGCCCAACTCTCAGTAGAACCGGCAGTAACAGCATCATAATGTGCAGTGTGGAAAATAAAGTATTTCATATATCCACTTCTCGAATTTGCATAAACACACCGAATAACAAATATGTATATTTCAATGAAAAAAAAAAGAAAAAAAGGAAATAACCAACAGCAGGAAGAGCAAAAGAGAGACATAACTGGTGCATTTCATAGCAAAAAATATGAAATGTAGACAATGTATTCGGCTGAGATCAGTTAGCCAAATAATTTTGTGTGCAATCAATAGCAGTGATGGATAATCAGCGGGTAATAGGAATAGTGAATCAGCCGCTGTCGATATCCAAATAAAATTGTTCAGCCATCTGTCCTCGGCCAAATGTATTGTCGCGCGAAATATATACCAATTTAAATGCACATTCATTTGGCATGCAGCCAACAAATTAATTTCAAAGCATTGAATGCATCGTTGAATTTTGCGAAATTCTCTGTCTTTTTCGCCATTCTTTTTCATTCATTCGGTGAACGTGAGTGCAAGTAAATTTTATGTTGGAACGTGTACATGTACACTGTACAAAACAGCCAGTACATAAGTTGGTGTTAGGTGTGTATTCAACATTGAAATGAAAAATATTTCAAGAGTTTTTCTACGTATCACCGAAATCCAATTCGAAAATTTAGCCTATTTCGTTGTGTGCAGTTCACTAAGTTTTTAGGTATTTCGCTATATTTTCCATTTCACAAACATACAAATGAAGAAAATTGTTTGCCGTCAATTTTTATAAGCGCTTTAACTGCACACTAGTACCAGCAAGCATGGCCTTGATGAAAATGCGATTTTTGATTCTTTAAGTTTCAAATCACAATAATTCCTACCTACGCGGTGTGCACTTCTTCATTTTGAATTTTGTTACCGTTTCAGCGAAAACAGTTTTAACTACATACACACACACAAATTCAATCGCAATTTCAAACGTTATACGCTCAACTTGTCTAATTTATGGAAGCATAATGTTCCGGAGCATTTCAACGCTCGCACATTTATCGCATTGAACAAACATAACTACATAACGTGCTGAAGCTAGCTTAACCAAGTATTCTTATTCAAATTCTTTATTCGTAATGTAAATGCTCTTTGCAAGCATTTACTTGAAGTGCACGAAATTTGGGGTGCGCATTGGAATCAGGTAGTGTGTGTGTGTCTGTGAGAGAGAGAGGGAGACTGACTAAATGAAGCAGGAGATGGAGAATGAGATCAAATAAGTTGTCAAAAATTCCAAAAATAACCGTTTGACATGTTGAATGATTGTTTAGCCTACCCTTAGTTCGAGCATTTGTTCAAACTTTGTTGCCAAAATGTGCGGTTGTTTTTCCACTTTCCACGTCAACTCCTGAATAAAAAGAAGAAAGATACTTCTATCTGAAATACACTTCAATTTTGATCACTTCTTCATGCATGTATGTGTCTATTTATTTGAGGTTTTCCATCGCAATTGTTCTTTGTAAAATTTAACTTTACCCATGTTGAACATTACTCGTATCATCCCCGATGGCTAAATACTGTGGCATAGCACAACATTTTGAAATGGCTTTTAAGAGTTACAATTTCCAATCGACTTGAATCAAAATTCCAACAGAAACACACAGAGAGCGAGAGAGAAATCGAGAGAACGGAGACACAATTTTAAGGGCATAGATGAATTTTGTGATATGCAAATCACTTATGGTTTTTGGTTAGTAAATTAAGTCAGTATTTTGTGTGTGACCTTGACCCAAACCAAAACTATGAGAAACTCTTCTCACTGTGCACATAATATTTGTGCTGGCATACCAACTGCGACGACGACAACGTTGATAGAAATGCATGATTTGAATGTTTCCAACCGATTAAAACATTCAATTGTGCGTCCAAAATATATTCAAATCATGCAACTCAATCGTCGCCGCAGGAAGTTTCTACCTCTTTTCAAGTATTTACAACTGCTGCTTTTCAATCACATTTTGGTAGTAAATTAATTTGTCGTTCTCTTTTCTTTTTGTTGATAAACGGCAAAATGCAAATAAATTAATTCTGCAGAAGAAAAAACGTGAATGCGGTATGAGAATGGCATACATTTTGGTCAAAATTCATTTTTACGGATTAACTTATGATGGTTTTACAACAAACCCCAGCTTTAAAACTTACTTTTTCTCCCATACGCACACGTACACACGCCATCTCTCTCTCTCGCTCTCTCCACATTCTCTTTCATCCGGAATGTTCTCTTAAAAAATAATTTCACAAATAAATTTTATTCAGCACGAAAAACGAAGCACTTTTCATTACATCGGTACGTGGTTGTGTGAACTTGTTGTGCTCTCTAGCCAAAAGAATGGCAACCAGCGGGATATAGTGAAGTGAAGTGAATGGGAAGCATGCAAACGAAATGTTCAGCAGTTTGTAATATGTTCGGGATAAATGCGAAATGCATGTTGTCACCATAACTCATAGCTCGTATCCGATTTTTTAATTAGTTGATACTGGAGATAAGAGAAAAACTTTTGATTTATACGCAAATCTTCACATATATGCATTTAATGCAACGACACAAAAGGTGCCAATAAATTACATAAAACAGAACCGTTCATTCAACATGTTTTAACAAATCTCTGCATACAAATTGAATTCCATGGCGCATAGATAGATGATACACATGAAACGGAGGTAGAGAGAGCAAGAGTAAAATCCAGCTTTTAGCAGTAAAGAGAAGATAACCGGTCGAATAACGAGCAAAAATCTATTTTCAAAGGAAATTGCACTTGTAATTGAAAGTGTGATGAATGATATAAAGAGACGGAGAGACAGACAGAGAGAGAGAGAGAGGGAAAAGATTGAAAGCGATTACAATTATTAGCGCAATATGATATTTTCCATAAATTTATCCAGTTGAATTCATAAGCTCATCATCTCGAATGGTATAAAAATAAATGTGAAATAGTAACAGATTCGCAGACTCCGGGCGCACAGAGAAAGAGAGAGAGAGATAAAGTAGAAAATGAGCAACAGGAATAGGACGGTCAATCATTTTTGAAACGTAGCATACACATCTCGTAAATAAAAATTTAAAATGGAAATTTCTGGATCGGATTAGCCGGCGGAGAATGTCGATGGTGCTCTGAGCGATTGAATTTACAAGTTTTTAAATGGCTAAAGCTTGTTCGGATTTATGCCATTTTTTGTCCCTTCGTTGTTTCAACGGTTTGCCATTTTTTAATGGAAATCTTTTGCTTTTCACACTCCCCCCACCCCGCCCACATACTTAACGTCATTGAGAGAACGAAAATGAAATTATATTAGTTTGCAAACTGTCAAGTGTTTCAATTGCAATTTAATTACGCTTTTGCGTTATACATGTTTGTATAATAATATGTTGAGAAAATATTGCTGTAGGTCGTAAAATGGCGTTCATTTTCTGAGAACAGGCGCAACCTTTTGCTTTCGGGCGACAAACATCGTTATTATTATTATGTTCATGACAATAGTTTGGATATATTATGACTTATCAATTTAAGTGCGTAGCCGCAAATCCGGGCGCATATTGCATATTCAATAAATATGGTTAAGCTGTATGTGGAATTTTCCATTTAATTCGTATTATAAAATTTTATGCATGATAAATTTTATGAATCACATTTTGAATGGCGGACCGACATTAATGCGAGGCGAAACCACAGAGGTATTCATTTAGCGTTGAAACGTTAATAAATCGCTCTCAAACAACAAGCACTGAATCGAAACTAATTCTCGATGCCAACTCGCATTCTCTAGCTCTCTTTCTATTTGTCTGTGATGATAATGCCACTTTTGAAATTACTCATGGAATATATTTCTTACATTGCAATTAAAATTGAAGAGAGAACTAGCGAGCGATGTTTATTGTTTATCTTTTGCGCAGAAATAAAACTGATTTAAAACTATAAGCGATCGCTTCAGCGTGCGCTCAGCTCATTGTTTTTCATTTTCGAGTTTTTACACACTAAAAGAGTCAACATCGCAACAAGCAATGTTATATACGAATCCGTTTTATAGTCGCAACGAACAATTAGCGAAAGTGAGAAAGAAATAGAAAGCGAAACAAAAAAGGCATCCATGCAGTCTTATTAATTAAGGGTAATAATTTTTGCTCTCGCAGTTTTTTTTGAATGCGACAATGAGACACGCGGATATGTGGGAGAGAGTACAGCGACGAGGATTCATAACTTTAATTTGAAATTCAATCAAGATTTATGTAGTTTTCTGTACGAGAATGCGCTTTAAACGAAATTCTAACGAATGGAAACATGCTCATTCATACAGAAATAGAGATCCAGCGTAAAAGTGGAATATGATGCGAAAACTTCAAAAAAACCGAACAAAAATACTGCTGCTGGAAACGGAGATACGCTATGACAGCACACAGTAATAAAAAGAAACTATTCCATTCAACTATCAGCAAAACCAATTTCGCAAAGTGACAAATTCATTGGGCTTGCCGAATGTAAAGGTAGCTTAAGCTCAATTTCTTCGATAGATAAATTCGTAAAATGGTTTTTAATAGAACCCGTGTGTTCTCTATGCGCCTTTGAAATGGCACGGACGCAGAAGTCTGCACCTTTGCGTATATGTATAAAGAATGAAAGAGATATGAGAGTGTAGCTATGTATATGTATGTGTGCGACATTAGTTGTACGTCTGAATACAAGTGAACAGTATCATCATTGAATACCCAAAGGTGCAGACTACTGCGATTGTGCCATTTGAAAGGCACAACGAGAGAACACGGGAATGGAAAATCGAGGTCACAATGAAAATTTCGTATAATCGTTTGTTGAACTTTCATACGCTTAGTTTTAATTATTACTTGTTGTAATTATAGCGAGCGACATTTACAAAGTTATTGCCATTTTTTTGGCCACTGATTGGCAAATAATTTGGAAATAGTTTTTGAATTTGACATTTTTCAGTGCAGAAAACGAAGAAGGAAAAAATCCGGAACGAGAACGAGAATGTAGTAACGAGAAATGGATACATGGTCGAACACAAAGTGTGGATGACAGAGAGAACTTTTGTGAGCGAGTAAAAAAAGGGAATGAGTTTGCAACAATTTAGTTATGTCAACGTTGTAACCATTTACAATTTACTGCGTTGAAAAATTGCTCGAAATTGTTTGGCCATTTTTCTATAAGTCCGAGATTCCATTACCATTTATTTCGTTGTTTTGATATTTCTTTTTTTGCCCATTCGTGCCACAAAAACATGCTCATAAAAAGTAAATTTCATTTATTCGGAGAAATATATAATGTCTCGCACGGCCTACGTAAAACGGTTGAAAATGCACCGTACATAGTTCGACGGATTGTCGTCAAAACGGAGAAAAAGAAATGTTTTCGACGTTGTTCAACAAAAAACATAGCTGTGTAATTTTTTTTTCAGGTCAAATCTGCTGCCATTTGCGTTTGGTTGATGCAGTAAGTGGTGGCATTCATTAAGTGCTCGGTCATATTCATACGTCGTGTAAAATGTTTAAAAAAAAATTAGAGTGATTTTCTTTCCGTTCAAAAACATGGACCGGCCTGTTTTGAGGCAGAACAAAAAGAACACACGAAATTACATTTTCAGATTATAACTTCGACAGACAGAAGAGAAACAATTTTTTTTAACTATGTTTCGAGTGTGCAGGCGTCTGAAAAAAGAGCGCGTGGTGCGCAAACAGTAAAACTCAAATGAGCTGAAATGGGAAATGTAATTCGTTTGTATAACACTGACCACGAGAGTGCTCGAATCGAATAAAGTTTTGTTTCAACAATCCGTGCAGAGAATAACGCTTTTTTTGTGTGTACCTCTCCATTTTGCCATTCATTATATGAATCAAATGTTTGAATTAAACGAGAAAAAAATACTGCAATCTCTCTCGATTTTCCATCTCTCATCTCGCTGCAAAATGAAATGAAAAACATTTTGGATTGCCAAAAACTCGACACGTCTCGATCTTTACATTTCATGTCGGATGGTGTTTTTTTCTCTCTTTCCTTCTTCTGTTCTCATCGTTTGATTGTTGTTGTTCTAGTTATTGTCTCTTTTGTGTTCCGTGTTCCAACTTCATTCTTCCGTTGTTGCATTCGTTACGGTGTAACGAATTCAAGTGAAAATATGGCAATGAACATCGAACCACATAAAATATGTGCATCAAATTGAACTTTGCCATTTTAAAGTTTGCAATGATGGAAACACATACAACAGTCGAGAACTTGTCTATTCCTTCTATCTGAAGCTCCCACACATTCCTTCCCATGCTCCATCTCTGACCTTTTCTCTCTCTCACTCTTTCGGTGAACACAAAAAAATATATATCAGCAAACACTTGCACAATATCGCCTGAATGTAAACTGAATGTCATGTCGATAAAATTTAGTGAGTGAAGATGTAATGCACGCTTCAATGAGAGAATTTATGATCAAGTTTAAAAATGTGTTGTTGTATGCTTAAACATCGACGCCAAACACTGCAATCATACAAACAGTTGGAAAGAGAGAGAGAAAGAGAGTGAATTACTTTCGAACATTTAATTCGTGATGGTGCATGTACAGACACACACACACTTGGACTGTGTGGCAAAAAACAAGCTGAAAAAGAATCAAGTTTAAATTTACAATCTCAAATTGGAAAACAGTTTTAATGTGGTGCCAATACATTTTGCCGAATGCATTGTGAGAAACAGCGGCGGCGGCAGTGGCGACAGCGGCGGTGGTAAGAGTGTTCCGTGTTTGGTGAAATAAATAACGAATTCACAGAGAATGGAATAAATGGGAAAATTGAAACAAACATAAACGAATCGAAAGTACCATGTTAAATGTTTTAGCAATGATTTTTGGGACGATTTTTCCCCAATGGTTGGTTGTATCTAACCATAAGATTATAATAATAACATTTTATTAAGATCAGCCGTTTGTATCTTCATAAGATGTTATTAACTATAATAATAATATATTATCAAGATCACATCTTTTTAACGACATTTTAGCCATTGATGTCAAAACCACATTTTAAATAAAAATATATTTATTTTTGGTTGAATCAAATTTCGAAACAATATTATTTTATTTCAAATAAAAAACAGAGTTTGAAGTAATTTTATTTGTCATTTTATTTCACTTGCTCCTCATTCGAAATACATCTATTTTATTTTCGTTTAAAAAATTAAAACCACTTGACACTTGATATAAGTATAAAAACTTACCGCGTCATATGTTTTTAACCATCGAATTCTGTGCGGTCCAATTAATTTGCGACCTGTGATTCGCGTGAATATCTCAGCATTCAGACGTGAATCTTTTTGAGACCATATTTCTTCGAGCTTCCCAAACACACGTTCATAAGTTTCAGCGTAAACGACATCTCTTTTCGCATTCAGGGCGTCAATCTTTCCAATTTTGTCCAATTTGTGACTTGAACAGGCCACTCTGTTCATTTCCAAATAATATAAAAATGAACCCTTGCCCTCCAAACTGGGTCATTCAGGGCGGCCAAAACTATATGCCAATAGAAACTACATTGGTATGCGCAACTTTCATAGGAAGAAACACGTATGCCCATTTGAGTCATAAGGGGTGAATATCCCATTGTGAAGTCACAATGAAAAATTGGGGTATTTTCACTTTTTGACCCGAATTGAAGGTTCAAGTTAGAAGGAGTAAAACATAGATCAAGAGAGATTGAGAATGTATGGAGCCTATATGTAATTTTTCACGAGGAATCCGAATATGTAATTAATTTTGGGGTTAAATGGGGTATGGACCCAATTTCGGGGTATTTTTCAAAATTTTCGTGAATTTTGCAGGAGGACCCCCCTTGGGGGTGATGGGAGGGGGTGGGCAATGGTCTAAATGAAATGTGCAGATAAAATTAGATATAGTTGGCCATACATTTGAGTGCGAAATTCCGCACCCAAAAAGTGAAAAATCGACTTTTTATCATTTTACCCTAATGGGGGGCTCTGAATTATTGGGAGACTTGGGGTGAATGGGCACGAGACGAATATCATTTCTAGAGTAATTTGGGATGCTGATTCTGAATTTCGAGGTTTCGAGTAAAAAAAATCATATCTTGGGGGGTTTTTTGACCCCCAGACCCCCTGGAGGGCAGGGGTCCCTTGGAGGGCAGGGGTCATAAAATGTTTTTCTCGTCATTCTGAACAACTTCGTAGAACATTATTTTTTGATCCGACCAAATTTTGACATGGTGGGGTACTCCCCTGCCCTTATGGGGTCATTAGGGCAGCCTTCATTTTCACAATTTTATTTTTTCGGCACATTATATCGTTCTGTATGGGTGACATCAAAAACTTTTATTCAAACTTTGGGTACTTTACTGGTAAGTTTCGCACAAAACTTCGACCATTTTGGGCACCAGTTTATTCAATGGAAAATTGCGGCCAAAACACCATCTTTTATTGCATTATACACATGTTATTCGTTCAATGGGACCAGACATTAGGTTCGAGCTATGCATAGGCGCTATTTGATTCGTGTGCTGTATGTAAAACCGAGTAGGAATATCATAGCCTACTATTCTTTTGTACATTTTAATGTGAGTACGAGAGAGATGTAGAAAATAACGCACAATATGCATAAATGCATTAAAACGAGATCAATAGCGCCTATGAATAGCGGCTATGAAATAGCAGCCGCTATATCCATAGCTCAAACCTAATGTCTGAATGGGACCCGTCATATGGTTTTGGGTGATGCGAATGGAGTCTAAACATCAATTTTTCAAGCGAGTGGCACACAAAACTAGGAACTATATAAACTTGAAAAAAACAATGGCAGATCAACACCAAGAAACAAAAATTCATGTTATATATGGAAATCACACAATATGAGTCGTTTGACAGCTCAAGTGGGTGCGTTCAATGTGTCATTTAGTGAGTTTTTCATGTACAAGAAACTGAATTTTTGTTTACACAGAAAAAAATAAATACACATTTTTATGTGCAGAGATTTATAATTTAGGGGTATTTTATGATAAAGAATCGATGTTTGAAATTTCAGACGTAAAGCAGAAAAAATAATTGTTAGTTTTTTTTAAATAATTAATTAGTGCAGATTTTTTTAAACACCACGGAATTACATGCAGAAATTTTAACCAACGAATATTTGAGCAATAATGAAACATATTCCAAAATAAAACAAACATGCAGCTCGCTTTAATAGTTGATGTATTTTCTATCCGCGAACAATAGTGCAGATTTCGCGAGTGGGAGGGCTGTAATGATAGACGTAAAATTATTTGTTTAGTGTATGTCTAGCTACTAAACTCAAAAATATTTATGTGTACGAAAAAAAGTACTTGAATGGTGAACCATATGTCATTGCTGAAAACTTGAATTTATTTAATTTGAACAAATAAAATCTGTATCTGAAGAAATATTAACGAATTACTTGCTTTGTTTTAATTCAACAGAATTATTTCAAAAATATCGAACTTCAATAAAAAATTCAATTTTATTTTTATATTTTTAATATTAAAATATTTTCTATGAAATATATCACCAAAATGTTAGAACTATTATCACAAATTGTTCCATTTATAATTTTAGTTTTTCTGCGAGATCGTACATTTCCTTATTGACTGTTGCATCGCCGGTTTTGTTTTGGAATACAAAATAATCGATGAACATCATCATGTTTTTGATATGAGGATGATAGTTAATATGAAATACCTCGTGAGTTTAAAAAAAAATGTCAAAAACTTGAAGAAATGAGAACGTGGTGGGTATCTGAAACAAATAAAATGAGTTCAATCACAATACAACAAATATTTTTTTCAAAAATACAAACGGTAATCATATGTTTTTCTAGACTAATAAAGTAGTGGGAAATCGATTGTTTATCTTTTCCATATGCCATTAGACACGGATGCGATGGATGAATTTTATCATTATCTTCCGGTTTATCGTTCATGTTCTAAATTAGGGTAAAAATGGATTATTCATATGACTACAATTGCATACATTAGTATAAATAACAAATGCTTCAACTTTTTCTGCGAATTTCGGCTTTACACTGGTTAGCTTTAACAACGAAATAAAAATCCCTATTTCCTTGTCAAAATATTCAACACATTCATTTCTTTCGGCAATATTTAGCTCCAACGGAATTTTTGTGTTCAAAGTTGGCCAAATGTTTATCAAACTATTTGAATTTAGATCACGACTACGAATTTCAAAGTCAAATAAAATCTGTGGATGAAAAATGTATATAAAATTGATGGTTTTAGAAGATTGTCCTTTAAAACATACCAATGTTGGTTCAACGAAGTAAAAGGGAAATGTTTGATGAAATATAGTTGTCTTTTTCTTAATTAACACCTCGCGTGCCTTGATTGTTCTTTGTTTTCAATTGATTTTATTTTCAATTCATCCATATCGCGATTGACTAGGCAGGTGCGGAAAAATAGCATTGCCTCTTTTTCTTCGTTTTCCGTTAATTGTTCAGTATCTGATGCTTCATCGTGCGATAAATTCATGTTTTCTATTCCAGAGACCAAATCCTTTTTCTGATACTTTTTTTCGTTTTTTTTCTTTGCGTGATACAAAACAACCTGCAATACATTTATTGACATTTAAAAGTGGAATTAAATTTGAATTAAAAAAAATCGTACAATGGTACCAATCGTTGTAAACAGTTCGATTGCTGATTCACACACATTTTTGGTTTGATCAACGGTTGAAATTGTGTATTTGTGTCCGATAAATTCAACTAATTTTTTGGCCAGCTCTTTGAGAGTTTTGCCTGAAATTCTTTCTTTGATTTCACCTTCTTTCTTCTGTTCATTCATTTGAACATTTGCTAGCTCTTCATGAAAAATGGGTTTACAAGCATTCTCCAACAAATAGTATTGTAGGTCACTCATAACATACATGTCATTGATCTTTTACAACGCAAAAGCAAGTGGTGACATCTGATGTCAGATTCCGGAAATTAATGCCTACACCCTGTAATATATAGATGAAGGATTGAATTGATATATGAGTATGCTAATTAAAACACAAGCACGTCCGGTATGTATGAGACTCTTTATTCAATTAATTGTCAATGCATCGCGTACGCTTTGTCGTTGCGACTTAGCGTTACGCTACACCTCCCTTTTTTTAAAAAAAAGATCGGGTTACAATTTTATCTCGTCTTATCATTACCCTTTCAAAAAAAAAAAAAATTTTTTTTTTATAATTTTGGTTTTCGAAAAAAAAAATTTTGTTAATTTTGTTACTAAACGTTTTTCCTATTTTTTTTTTATCTCGTCTATATTTTTTTTTTTTTTTTGTAAAAATGGAATGTTATTAAAAATATTTTAATGGATTGTACACTTCCCTTTAAGTACTTTTAATAATTTGCATTTTATATTAGAATGAGAAATTTTTTTTTAGTATTTTGAGATTCTATCTTTGCTAATTGGTTCACTAATTCCTTCTAACATTACATTTTTCTCGTCTTGCTTTGTTACTCTGAATGGTCCTGCATAAATGTTGTCTAATTTTGAATATGGTTCTTTTTTGTATACAATTAAATCATTTACTTTTATATTTATTGGATTTAAATTTCTGTCATAATATTTTTTATTTATTAATTTTGTTTTTTCGATCATTTTTCTTGCTGCCTGATGGGCTTGTTGTAATGCATATTTTGCTGTCTTTACATAATTGTCAAAATTATAAACTGGTTCAATGTCTTTTATTAGATCTTCATCAATGTTATGTTCTCTATAGAAAATTAATTCAAATGGTGTGTAATTAAAATTATTTGATGCGTTATACGATGTATTGTGACAAAATGTAAAATATTTTAAATATGTATCCCAGTTATTATCTACTAAATATGCTCTTAAATATTCATTTAATGATCTATGGTTTCTTTCAATTGTTCCTAAAGTTTGATGATGATATGCTGTGCTGAAGTTATGATTAATTTTTAACATGTCACATAGTTCTTTTACAATTGCGTTTTTATACTCTGTTCCTTTATCGGTTCTGATGCTTTTCATTATTCCAAAAATTAATATTACATTTTCCATTAATGCTTTGGCTATTGTTTGTGCTTCTTTGTTTTTTACTGGAATTGTTATTAAATATTTAGTTAAATCGCACATGAGAGTGATTGCATAAACGTTTCCTGCATCTGTCTTTGGAAGTGGCCCCACTGTGTCTAAAATTACTTCGTCAAATGGTTTTTGATGTGTTTTTGTTATTGTCATTTCCTGTCTTGTCTTTTGTCTTGGTTTATTTAATTTGCATTTTGTACAGTTTTTAACAAATTTCGCGATGTCTCGAGTCATATTGTTCCAGTAGTATTTTGATTTGAGTTTTGTATATAGTCTTCGTTGTCCACAATGGCCACCGAATATTTTATCGTCGTGATATTTTGTTAATAATTTGTTACGTTCGTCAACGTTTGTTATGTATTTGGCCTCTTTTATTAGCGCTATTTTTAATTTTTTTAAATGATTTTGGCATGCATTTTTAAAATTTTCTGTTGAACAATAATCAAAGATTATGTCATTTATATATAATTGAACTTCACTTATGTTTTTCTGAGCAGCCGCTGTTTCCAGCTTCGAAAGGATTAATTCAAAATCAATGCTTTTGTTTGCTTGCTTTTCAAACTTCAATGTTAATAAATCATTATTATTTTCATATATGACTGGCTGAATATCTATTGATTCGCCATTATTCTTCTTTGTATAAAATGTTAATGTTGGCCTTTTCTTTTTGAAATTCGCAATATCATCATATATTGCTGTCTGTGTAATTTGATCATTATGTTTAATTTTTTGTGTATTATTATTTTCCGATATTGACTTCTTTGTCTTTGATCTCGTTATAGCAAGTATCGATTTAATATCGTTTAAATGGATTCGAGATAATGCGTCTGCAGCTACATTATCCTTTCCCGGAATATGTTCAATATCAAAATCAAATTCCTCCAACTCCATTCTGATTCTGACCAATTTTGATGTTGGATTCGTCATGTTGAATAAAAACGTTAATGGCTTATGATCTGATCTAACTGTAAAAGAGGTTCCATAAATGTATGGTTTAAAAGCCATAATTGAATGATATATTGCTAAAAGCTCTTTTTCGATAATTGCTTTGTTGTATTCATCCTTTTGGAAACTTCTTGAGAAATACGCAACTGGTAGATCCTCTCCGTCATGATTTTGACTTAATACTCCACCGCATGCCTGATGGCTAGCGTCGACTGTTATGATGAAGGGTTTTTCAAAATCTGGGTATTGAAGTATTCTCGGTGATAATAATTCTTTTTTTAACTGTTGAAAGGCCTCCTCTGCTCTTTCCGTCCAATTAAATTCAACACGTTTTCTTGTTAGTCTCGTCAATGGAAATGAGATTTCAGCGAATTTTGGAATAAATTTTCTGTAGTAATTCGAAAATGCCACAAAACGTCCAGTCTCTTCTTTGTTTTTCGGACGTGGATAGTTTTTTACTGCTTCTAACTTAGTACTATCTGGCAGAATTCCCTTATCTGAACACTTATGACCCAAAAATGTTACTTCAGCTCTGAAGAATTGACATTTATTTGGATTTATCTTTAGATTAAACTTTCTTAATGTTGCGAATACTTGTTCTAAATTATGTAAATGGTGTGCTTCTGTTTTTCCTATTACTATTATGTCATCGATATACAAGAATGCTTTCTCTGGTCCTATTCCAGAAAATGCTATTTGCATCATCCTTGAAAAGCTATTTGGACTGACATTCAATCCAAATGGTAGTACTTTCCATCTGAAGCTACCAAGCTCACAGCTAAAACTAGTTATATCTCTACTTTCTATGTCAATTGGCACCTGATGAAATCCTGAGAACAGATCTATGATAGAAAATATTTTAGCTTTTCCTAAGCCTTCTAATATTTCATCTATTCTTGGTAAAGGATATCTGTCCTGAATTATTTTCTTATTTACTTTTTTATAATCTACGCAAAGCCTCCATTTCTTTTCACCATTTAAACTTTTCTTCGGTACTAATAATATTGGACTATTATACGGAGATACACTTGGTTCTATTAAATCCTGTTTTACCAAATTTTCAACTTGTTTCCTGATCTCTTCTTTTTGGCTGTGCGGCCATCTGTAATTTTTAGTAAAAACTGGTTCGTTGTCACTTAATTTTAACTTTTGTGTATAAAAATTGTTGTGAGATAATGTGTCTGAATCCATTGCAAAGATATCAGCGTAACTCCTACAAAGATTCAGCACTTTCTCCCTGTTCTGATCTGGAATAGCATTTTTCAAAATGTCTAATAATTTTTCTGTTCTTTCACCCTCGTTTTCTACTTGCTTGTTTACTGTATAAATGTTGTATTTGAATAAATCTTTTGCTACCGGTTTTATATTTGTTAAATGTTGTGTATTGTCTGTCGTATTAATTATTCTAACTGTAGCTCTATCACTATGTGCGATGGTATTTGCTGTAAATACCCCTTCCCTAATTTCTCTAGACGGTAAAAATGTAGGAAAGCTTTGAGATCTTATTCTTAGTACCCTCATTACCTCACTTCTAGGTGGTATGAAGAGGTCACTATCGACATATCCTGCTCTAATTGGAACTGTTTCGATACCTAACTCTGTACTAATTGAGAATCTCATGTCGCCGTAATCCAAAATACACTTATATAACTTGATAAAATCTCTACCTATTATGCCATCTGTTGGTATTGGAAAATTATCCTCTACCACATGAAATGTATGTGTTATAGTGATCTTGCTAAATACTAAATCTAATGAAATGGTTCCTATTGTTTTTACCAAATCCTGTGCTATGCCCTTAATGTCTATGCTAACTAATTTATCTATTCTCGATTTGTCCGTAATAGACCCTAACTTAATCACTCCTACGTCTGCCTGACTGTCAGCTAAATAGTTAGAACCGTATCTAACATTTTTTGTCTTAATTTCTATGAAATCGGAAAAATTTAGATTCATCGAATATATTCTCTTCTCAATATTCGCGTCTACTCCGCCTGGTTGAATCTTACGTTCGGTTCTGCCCCCGGCGGTGGGGCTTGACCGTTTTCCTGGTGGGTGGCTCGCACATATCTGTCATTGTTATAGTTTCGGTTTTGTGCTCCGCGGCCACGCTCACCTTGCCAACCGCCTCTACCTCGATTTGCATCATTATTATTGTAGCGCTGATTGTAATTGTTGTTGTTGTTGTTGTAATTGTGTCGATAATTGTTGTTATTGTTTCTGAAATTGTTATTGTTTCGGAAATTATTGTTGCTATTTCGAAAATTGTTCTGATTTCTATTTTGGTAGCCACCTCTACCCCGTTGATTGTGGTTTTGCGCATTAAATTTCAACACCTGCGCTTCTGTATTCATTTTCTTTTCCTTGTTAGCCACGATCAGAAATTTAGCCACAACATCAGCTGGCTCTTCAAATGCCGTCGACTCCAATACCGTCTTTACGTATTGGGTTTTAGCTGAATACTGACATGCCTCAACTGTTTTAGCAATTGTCATCTTCTTAGCAATGTCATTTGGAATTCCTTCCGCCACATAAGATACTCTTAGCTTTTCTGATAATTCCTCCATACTCTCTTGGAATTTCTGCAGTGTAGATCGATCACTGCGTAGGGCGAGTAATCGTCCCTCGACGATGTCCCTAGTCAATGGTTTTATCTTATTTTTTAATATTGTTTTTATTTCGAGAACTGTAGTTGCGTCTTTAACCAGCTCTTTAGCCTTTCCTTCTAGCTTTGTTTTAACAACTTGAAATAAAATACGCTTTTTGGCCTCGGGAGTGACTGACTCAACTAGTTCAACAGCATCAATGAATGCATCTAGTTGGCCCACCTCTCCGGTAAACTGGTGTTTAATAACCTGACCTGCCTTTGTCATAAATTCAAAATCCTCCATCTCGTTGTTTTCGGTATTATTTTGATTCAAATTTAAATTTGTATGTAAATCATGATTAACGTCAAATTCTGTTCTATTTTCACCAAAATTATTTTCACCCCTTTCTCTGGCTAATCTATCTAGCTCATCTTGTGTTACAAATACTGATGTAAAAGAATCGTTATCATGAGTCGTAGATAAGTCTCGAATATCTGTCTCAATAACTTTGTCAAAATTTTCTGGTATGTCAGTTGTTAGTCCAAGAATAACCAAAGATCTTAATAACTTAGTTTTACTAGCAGATACTTTTTGCCAGATTGCTGTCTTTGAATCCTGATTAAATTTATCATAAAATGTGCCTATATAACCAATATAATTATTATACGCTGTAATTAGCTCTGTTTTATATTGATTCATACGCTCTGCACGTTCATCGAGATCTGTCGGTAATGGTCTTGTACGATAATTCGCAATCTTTTTATCAACATCTTCGAATTTTTTCTTTAAATCGGTTAGAACACTCTCGATAAAATTTGCCGTTGCCATTTATTTAATGGAAATTGTATTATAAATTTTCAAAATTTAGTAAATTTACCTCAATAATTCGATGAAATTATATTAAAATATTTTTAAAAATAATTTGGTTAAATACCTTGTTTTTGGCAATATTTCATATTTTTATATTTTATAGCATCAGCACATCAAATCATATATTTTTAAAAATCGATAAATTCAAATTTTTATTGAAAATGTTTTAAAATTTAATATTTAATTATTCATTCATATTTTTTTTTATTATTATTATTTTTTTTTTTATTTAAAATTATTCACTTAATTAACATTATAGCCTAGACTTAGCTTTATTGATAATCCAATGGTCAGTTCAGTTTTGATAATCCCCTTGGTCGTTTCAGTTTGATAATCCCCTTGGTCAGTTTTGACACGCTCCGCCCATTATTGTTAAAGATGATTGACGGTTCAGTAGTTGACGTATTCTTTTTATATTTGATAATATTTGAACGAACATATTATTTCTTGTGTGTAAAATTGATTGCGATTCACTTAAATTTTCTTCAATTATGATTCGTAACACTTCAGTTAACGTTTCTAGTTCATTTATCGCGGTAAATATTGTCTCTTGTAAATTCGCCATTTTGTATATTTGAAAATGTTTTAACGAAAATGTGTATGAATATTTACACAAAAAAGAAATTAATATTCTTATTAAATTCGCCAAGATTTTATTGAATGTGGTATAGAAATGTTCATAAATACTTCATATTTGGTTTTGTTTTTTTTTTTTTTTAAATTTCGTTATATGTTCATAAAAATATTTTTCATTTTTGCAAAAACTCTTGTTCACGAAAACTCACTAAATATTTTGAAATGTATTTGATAAGTGTTCATTATTGTTCATAAAAATTCATATTGTTTTCAAAAAAAAATCATAAAAATATTTGGATTATAATTGACGCGGACGTCCATATAGTCCGTTTGGACCGTCCAAACGTGGTTGTCCCACAAACCATATGTTTTGTTCACACACGCGTCATTTCATATAGCTCGCACGCTCAATCGTAGTCCCGCTGATTATTTCACTCAATTTGCCTTTATTCATTTTCACAAAGAATCACTCAACTTTGCGTTTAATGGAATGTACTCAATTTTGCTTGTGGTCAATGTTCATTTTCGTATATTAATGTCATTCTGCTGTGTTTGCGTTTTAAAAATGTAACTTTGTTCAAAATTCACCTTATAGTCGATTTAATGTTCATAACGTATCATATTTCATTCAAGTTCTTTTAATTCAATTTGGTTTTCAACATCACTATTGCTTTGTTTTTTTATACACTTCATTGCTCTAGTAGATACACCGATTAATAAAATGATTGATACCATCACTATTATCACTATTAACAAAATCATTTCTATGGATATTTTGGTATTAACCTCTGTAGACATAACTTTAATTTCATTTTGAATTTTCGTGTCTGTTACTGTATTTGAACCACTTGAAAAAATCAAATTCGATAACGATGTACCCAGAAATGATCCTATTGAAGCAACTCCTCCGATAACCAATAGCACTGACACTGTTACAAAATCCATTTTAAATTATCAATTTATTGAACTTGTTTTAAAATAATTAATTTGCTCAGGGTCACCATGTAATATATAGATGAAGGATTGAATTGATATATGAGTATGCTAATTAACCCTCTAACCGGTAAGGCTGCCTACAGGGAGCCTTCACAAAACTCAATTTATCACAAAATTAAAAAAAAATTCAACGGTCAACTCATTAAGCATCTTATTCGCTATAGTTTTTGTAACATTTCGTTCGAACATTTGAACGCAATCCGACGGTCCGTTTCGGTGACAGAACCATTTTAGTGTGACATTTTGAAAAATGAAGAAGCAAAAATATTGTTCACCGGAAAAAAATTTGAAATCCAAAATTTATATATTTCTAGTGATCCGATCACAGTAAATATTTTTTTCCTGAAAAGGTATTGTGTTCATCTATCTATTTTTGTATTTATTGAATGGGGAAAATTTTCTTTTTCTGGAAAAAAAATTGAAAATGTCAAGGGTGCTTCTAGGCAGCCTTGCGGGTTACGGTGTAAATGTACCTACTTTTTGTATGGGAAGGATGCCTGTTTTTTTTTTGGCATATAGACCGGGAAAATTTTTTTTTAGCTGATGATGATTTTTTTGAGTTTAGAAGGTCATAATTATCCTAGAAAAAAATTCCTGACTATTTTTTTTCAGTTTTACAGAAAAGTTGGTTAGAGGGTTAAAACACAAGCACGTCCGGTATGTATGAGACTCTTTATTCAATTAATTGTCAATGCATCGCGTACGCTTTGTCGTTGCGACTTAGCGTTACGCTACAACCCAATATTTCAGTTCCTGTATAAAAAAAATTAATTGCTTCACTTTTTTATAAATAAAACATGCGCATTACTTGTGTTAGCTAGATCCATCACTGCACAGTGCACACTGCACATGCTCAGTCGAATCATAAAACTGCTGCTATTTTTGAACTGATTGACAATAGACGAAAAAATATTTTGTGAAATTGGAGTCCAGTTTCTATACCACAGAAAAACTCCAGATAGTTCGGCAGATTCGATTCCAAATTCGGACAATGCTTCAAACAACAATACAAATCTTAGGTTATGTTTATTGAAAATATATTTTTGTTCAAAAAATTTACCTTTTTAACATATTTATTATAATCCAACAAATCATGTTCGTCAAGCATTACAAATTTGGTCTCATTAAACACTTTTGTTTTGATTTCGAACGACCTTTCGATTATTTTTTACACATTTTTCTAACTTTTTAAACCGGCGATGTTTCTCTACGATTCTATGTTGACGTTTGATAGAAAAAAAATATTTGGTGGGAAAAAACACAACTGATGTTGTGTTTTGACATTTCAAAATATAATAGAAGTTATTCTACTACGTTTTCTCTGTGTGCAGCATAGATCACAAACACAATAAGATAAAAACACTTCTATCATAAATCAAATGAAACAGTTATGAGGAACGCATTATAAATATCACGTCTTACCTCAACAAAGGACTCTGTATTCTAAATCGAATGATGAAATTTACTTCCAATGTGACATCAAATATTTTTCCGATCGAAATGTTGTTGGAATATCCACAGTAAATTTTATCAACACTCTGTTCTTTCGAAATTAAAATAAAAATGAACACAAAACCAACTGTGAATACATCCATTCCACAGGGAACAGCATTCCGAACACACAAAATCGGTTTTGAGATGACAATAAAACCAATTGATCGCCCAAACCACGCTTCCTGTTGAAAACAAAACAAAGTTTTATTGTAAACAAAATCGGCTGGTGCGATAGTTGTTTATAGTAACAATACTGTAACACAATGTGGGCACATTTTAATACATATAAATGAATATCGGTGGATTTGGTTTCGAAAAATGTCAGAAAAACGTCAATTGAATTTCGAAAATTCAAAATAATAATTCCACAAATAAAGAAATATAAATGCAATAAATGACGTATAAAAGAGTTCTTCTGCAGAGTTTTAAATTGAATTACGCAAATATCTTTCCGAATAAATTGTTTATTTTTTTATTTGAGCGTACCCAATGGGCATTGTGAAGCCGTTTTTTGGCTCGAATCGAGCTTCCCATCCCGCATGGTTGAAATACGGAGATAAACAGACACGTACGGAGCTACGCGGAGATGCCATATTCTCTGTATAATCATATACCCACGCCTCTTCGTGGAGGGGAATCAATGCAAACTCGTATGAGCGTAGCGCGCATACTGCTTACAAGCAGCGCACATCATATCTGTGTGCCAATACACAAACGCACACTTCACATGTACACAAAGCCTCACAAAGAAGGAGAACCAATGTTAAATCACAAGTGTAGCGCGCACACAGCAAGCAGTGCATAGCATATCGGTATACCAATACACACGAATGGACTTTTTACATGTACACAATGTTATTAGAGTATTTAAAGTATTTGCTTGAGATGTCAAAGTAGAAATTTCATTTTCAAATTCAGTTGTCTTTTTTTATGTATGCATTTCATGATACTTAATGTAAAAAGAATTCAATTAAATTCCTTCTGTAAAAGCAATCTTATAGTTAAATGTATGCCTCAACATAAGAAAACACAAATATTTGAATGACACGAAATGAACTATAAACGTTTATTTCAAATTTATTAAATTGTTTTTTTTTTTTTATGATTTTTCATTTTAAATTATTATGGTTGAACTTAATATGAATTCAGAACCGTATTCGCTTATTTATTTTTATGAGATTCAAAAATCTTCATTTTGAAAAGTAACACAAGGTTTTCAAGACTATATATATATATGTTTCGACATTTTCTTAATAAACATACAAAAACAATGACTTTTACTCGATGTTGATAGCCTTTTGAAACCGTGTTGCGACTTGATTGAAGTAATTCAAAATTCGAGTAGCTTCTTTATGATGTCTAAACGGCGACGTTCGTACAAACGATAAAGTTCTTCTGAACGGTCAGGTGGAGATTCCAATGATGAAGTCGAAGTGCCACCTAAATATCCCGCTGAAAAAGATACATATATTTACTCACAAGCATTGTTTCCACCATCATCGATTGACGATTCCATGTTGATTGATGTGTCTTGTTCCAATTTACGTTCTGACTGAGATGATGAATTGTCAGTAGTTTGATTGGCTTGAATGTCATTTTCCGATTCAGCCGAATGTCCGTCACCAACATTTTCCTTTATAGGCATAGGTGCTGGAGCAATTGCATTTGGTCGCATGATTGAACTAACGACGTTGTACTGTGAGTCAATTGGTTCTGATTTTTCAACGATTTGATCGTTCAAAACGTTTGCTTCACGCCGCCGAGTATCTGAAAAATATATTTTTTTAATTAAAATATTTTTTGAATTTATGGCTTGGTATTTTTCTTTCGTCTTACCACTTTGTAACAAATCAATAGATTCGAGAGCAAAACGATTTGCATTTTGACTGAACACACCAGTAGCAGTAGTTTCAAGATTTGCTAGATTACCATTTTCCGATTCAGCTGAATGACCGTCATTATTGTCCATCTTTATGGGCACTGGTGCTGGAGCGATTGAACCAGAAGTAGCAACATTCAATCCAGAACCAACTGGCTCTGGTTTTGGTAGGATTCGAGAATCGGTCAAGTTGCTTTCATCGGCGTGATCGGGCTGAGAATTTTCTAAAGAAAATATGTTTTTTTTAATTGGAACATTTTTCTTAAACTAAAGACTTTGTTTTTCTTTCTTTCTTCTTACCATTTTGAAAACCAATGCGCAAAAGTTAACGTTCGTACGAACGATAAAGATCTTCTGTACGGTCGACTGGACCGACACGTAAATACCCCGCTATAAGAACAATGAAAAAATATATACAGTTATGGATCTTTGATATATAAAATATTCAGAAAAATACACTTACATCCAACGCTTCCACCATCAATCGACGATTCAATGTCGGTTGATGTACCTTGTTGCAATGCGCGTTCTGGCTGAGCTGTTGAATTCATATCTTCAGTAACTACGCCAGCCGAGTTATGAACAGTTTTCACTGACGAAGCAACCATCGAATCATTAGTAGTTTCATTTACTGCTGGTACCGATTGCATATTGGAAGTAGATTTGTTGACTTCTTTTTCTTTCATGACGTTTTGAATACTTGCCAGTAGTGGATCTAATGTGAGCTCATCTTCACTTGTGCGTTCAGTATCGGCTGAAGTTGCGGCATCTTCTTCCAATTTTAATGGCTTGGGAGCGATTACTTTTACTGACGGCTTGATATCTGCTGATTTCAATTCGTCATCGTCAGTAATATCAATGTATTCATTCATGAAGACAACAGAATCGTTCAAGTTGTTTGCTTGAGAATTTCCTGTAAAGATATATTTGAAATTAAAAAAGTTATTTGATAAAAAAAAATGTACGTCTTAATTTTCCTTTTTCATCATACCATTTTCCAAGCCATTTTGTGACAC
Source organism: Contarinia nasturtii (assembly GCF_009176525.2). Classification (NCBI taxonomy): domain Eukaryota; kingdom Metazoa; phylum Arthropoda; class Insecta; order Diptera; family Cecidomyiidae; genus Contarinia; species Contarinia nasturtii. Next base: position 3,064,688 of record NW_022198157.1, on the reverse strand, counting down.
GTCAGTGATAGTATCAGACTGATTTTGCTCGATCAAACATTGTGGACCATTTTCGTTGGTGAGCTCTGAATTATTCAAAACCGAGTCACTTTGTGCATCAAATTCTTCAATCATAGTATCCATGTTTAAATCATGCTCGCGTGAATCATTTAATCCGGCTGAATCAGCTTGGATTTCTTGTTGTGGTTCTAAATGGAAATAGTTAAAAACATATTTATATTTGAAATAAGAATCTTATGCCATGTGCAAAAGCAACTTTTAAAAAATGTTAATATTTTAATTCCAATTTAATTACCTTCAATGTCGACCACGTTTTCTATTTGTTGTTTATTTTCTTCAACACGACGATAGACCATGCGAGTTCCGTCAACATCCAAAATACAACGATTTCGTGTTGTACGTTGTTCCATTTTTATGCACTTTTTTGTTCTTTTTTAATTTTGAAACACCCGAACAAAAATATTTAATTTTTCAATAAGTTGAAGAGAAAAACGAACCAGTTTAATAGCCAAACAGATTAGCGTGTGTCTAATACGAAGTGTCAACTGCAAGTGAATTATGAAATGGCAAACACTGCTACTGGAGCCGAACAGTATAGAATCCATACACTTTTTGTAGTGCAAATGAAAATACTCACACAAAGATTTTGCTATATTACGTAGATGCGATTTAGTGTGGTATTGGTGACCGTAGCAACGAACATTGAGTTAAAATTACAAATTGCAATGCATACTTGATTTGATTTTTGATGCTGGTTTGTTAACGACTTTGTAACGGTAAATTCAGGAGAGGAGCCTTCACACATAACAAAATTCTAAGAACAAAAGATATACAAAATGTACAAATGCCAATTAATCGCGGGAAATTAAATGTTGCTCACAAAAATCAATCTTGTTGAAATGTTACTTTATGTATACATTTTTAGCATACTTACAAGTCTAATTTTGCTCGAAGTGATTTGGGGGTTCAGTTATACACTCAATAAATGACACATCAGAATAATTAAATTTCAAATAAATCAATTTTGTACGAATTGAACTGTACGCACATATTTGATATGATTCTTTTTGCCAGGGTTTCACTTGGAGCATATGATTGAATGATTTGATAATTTCAAACTTTTTTAGATATACAGGGTGGCGCATATAATAGGCTCACTCTTAGGGGGTGAGAA